>NC_069509.1:12350230-12600230 GCF_027579735.1 Bombina bombina | reverse complement strand
GCCAGAGTAGGGTGCCAACATTAGAAACTCCAAACCAGTAGGTCCAGCCTTGACTTGACGAACAGCATGTCAGTAACTGGGGAGCTCAGGTTTCCGTCCTTGGACTTAAGGAAGTAGTTTCTGCAACCCTCTTCCAGCCTCAGACAGAGACACAAAAATAGAAAACGATTGCCGCCTTTTACAATAACATTTGCAAATTAACAATGCATAACAGGGATGGGAGGGTGGGGAAAGAGCTTCCAGGGATCCACAGGAACAAAGAGGAAGTGGACTCCCTGCACATCCCATATATAAGGTTGGTAAACCCCTCCCAACACAATGCAACATTGTAACAAATACACACACAGCAGCAGCACTTACTCAACCAGGCCTTAACCCTTAGCTACGCTCCGGGCTAATTTCCCTGCACTTTCTTAAGTGATTAAATGCCCTACATTTCTTGAGTGTCTGCTTGTAACATATCTAAGTAATAACTTAACACTTAACAGTTGAACTTCAATAATTTTGTCAATAAAACTCGACACATTAGGTGGGTGAAAGACCCGTGGGTCGTATTTATTAATATATTAATACCAGCAATGGGAACTGGCAATGACAGGTAAATAAACACGGGTGGCAATCGGGGCCTACATAACTAACTATATATATAACCCCAATGGCCAAGAGACACTGCTGCAGACCACAAGGTGGAGATACTCTACGCAGCTTTAATATAGGGGATTCTCGGCTCATTAATAATCAGCCCGAGCGCCTCCGAAGAAGCGCATCCACGCATGCGCGAAACGCGTCAGGCGTTCCTTACTGTGACCCTATGTACTTTGATTTACTTTGACTTGTTTTGGATCACTATAATAAAACAAGTTTTTCCAGCAACCATCTTTGAGTCAACAGATCTCCTTCCTTTGCAACTTTAACTATATATATAACCCCTTCCAGAAAATGGCCAAGAGACACTGCTGCAGACCACAAGGTGGAGATACTCTACGCAGCTTTAATATAGGGGATTCTCGGCTCATTAATAATCAGCCCGAGCACGGCCAAGCATACCAAGCCTGTGACGTCACCCTGATCGTAATGGCCGTCGTTCAAAACCTCCTTCCAGCCTGCAGCCGTGATCCTTACCACCCGCCACAAGAGACAGACCTACAAATTAAATGGTCCAGACTCTTGCCGCCACCACTATATCCTTAGGAGTAATGCCTGCCTGATATTCTGCAAGAACAAATCTACTCCTGCCCATTCTAAATGAACCCCATCCTGCCTATATAAACCCTTATGGGCTGCTGAGATGTTCCCATGCTCTATCACAAAACCCTCAAGGTCCCCTACCTGCTTCCTCACGTCCCTATTTATCTTTTTCCTGACCTGGAAAGCCACTTTATGGCACACCATGTGCTTCCACCTCAATCTAGGGATCGCATTCGACCACACGATTCGCACACCTGGAAACCAGAGTCTGAACTGCCGCAGATCTGACTGCATTGCCCGGATTAAATCTAATGTGGGGATGGCCCCCACGTCATTGCCGCCAGCATGTAAAATCATGCGGCATCCTGTAACAATGCAGGGAGATCTGCCCAGGACAAACCCCTGCGCCCTAGCCAACACAACACAGCCTTGGACGAAGGAAATCCCAGCTGTTGTCCTCCTGGCATTGCTGTGGCTCTATTTGCAGCCCAGTGCACATAGTAATGGCCGACGATCCACACCCATACAGGACCTGGATGTATGCCTGAAAAAAAGAAACAAAAGCTTCCTGGACCTGACCATCATTAACCATGGCCAACCCCCATTTGTGCACCCATGCAAGCCCAATTCCCTTGATGCCCCATTGTCATCAACCTATACTCTTATGCGTACAGAGGCCTAACATAGGATTTGTACCGCTGCAATCTCCAAGGAGCGAATTCAGTCTGATGACCAACCCAGCTCTGCTGCCGTCGTGGCCGCCCCAACCCTGAATGAGTGGGGGGCAATACGTGACCCATCGAGACCCGCCCGCTGCGCTACCTGGCCTAACAACGCTCTGAACTGGTATCTGGTCAGTGGGTCGCCATTCACATGTATAAGAAACCTGGCGGAGCCTCCTGGCCGCACCTCCAGGTATGAAGAGACCAGGCGTACTGGGCAACAGGTGACCCCTGGCTGTCCCATCTTAGACCTGGGGATAAAGAGAAGCACTGAATCATCCACCATCCTAACGTGATTGTGCATGACTCCCCCCAATACAGCCGTCTTGGTGTGTGGGACCAGCTCTCCTACTCTCAGTGCCCCATGAAATGCGAGCCCAAAGGCTTCCCCGAAGAGCTGAACCTCAAAAGGCGAGGAACAGATCTCTGGCAACACTGCCAGCAATTTAACCAAATGATCTGCTGTAATGGGTTCCCTAGCATCATGCCTCGGAACCTCCAATCGACCCCACCCCCGGATTAACTGTTTCACCAGGAATGAGCTTGACACATCATGAAAAGCATACAACCTGCAAAAGAAGGCTACGGCAGAAAGCCTAGAGACCACTGCCCCCTTTTTTACTTGCTTACTTCTCAGGTCAGCCAACCACTGCAAAATAAATCCCTGCTCACCTTCGCAAGAAGGAAACTCATGGAGGTCGCAGAAACCAACCCACTCACTCCAATACCTCACGTAGGTCGACCAAGTGTTGGGTGCCAAAGAGGCCCGTAATACGGGGATCAGTCACCGCAGTCCTTCACCATCTGCCACAGAAAGAGAGGGCAAGAAAGACCATTAGGAGCAGCTGTTGGCGCCACCACCCTAAAAGCCTCCCACTGGAAGCGAGACAATGCGTCCGCCACTATGTTCTGGACCCCTGGGACATGACGAGCCCTAAAATCAATGTTCCACTGCAGACATCTCAACACCAGGTGTCGCAGGTAATGCACCACCACAGGTGATGAAGCTGAAAGTCTGTTAACGGCAAAAACTACACTGAGATTATCCATCCAGAAAATCACAGCCTTGTTGCTGAAGAGGTGCCCCCACAGCTCAACTGCAACTACGATGGGAAACAGTTCCAAGAAGCAAAGGTTGCGTGTAAGCCCTAGGTCCGCCCACTCAGACGGCCATGGCTCAACACTCCATGCCCCTCTAAAGTATGCCCCATATCCAGATGCCCCTGCAGCATCCGTGAAGAGATGCAAAGACTGATTGGACACTGGGTCACCCCTCCACATACAGACACCATTAAAATCTTGGAGGAACTGTCCCCAAACTTTCAGATCCGCCACAAGATCCCCCGTGATCCAGATGCATGACGCTGCCATCCTGCCGCCCCCCAATGTCCATTCCAACCGTTTGCTAAAAATCCTACCCCACAGATGACCCTCCCCACGAACATGTTTGCGCTGTGGCCATGGCGCAAACCACCATCAACATTCGAGCCACCTTCTCTTTAGGCAGCCTGCATACCATTGCCACGGAATCTATTTCTATGCCAAGAAACATCAGGCACGTGCAAGGTCCCTCCGTTTTATCCTCGGCAAGGGGAACCCCAAACCTAGCCATCATGAACCTCATGATGTTCATCAAGGAGGCACATTCCCCTGAATCGGCCGCCCCCACTAGAAGGAAATCATCCAAATAGTTTGCAATCTTGTCACTCTCTGCCGCTGATGCAACCGCCCAATGGAGGAAAGTACTAAATGCCTCAAAATAAGCGCATGATATAGAACAGCTTATAGGCAGGCAACGATCAACATAGTAACTCCCTTCAAACCAGCACCCCATCAGTCTGAAAGATGATGGGTGGATTGGGAGAAGCTGAAACGCGGACTCAATGTCCAATTTAGCCATTAAGGCCCCAGGCCCCCTTTCCCTTACGATAGCCAGTGCGTCGTCAAACGACTGGTAGTGGACTGAGCTCAAATCCTCTGGAATGGCGTCGTTCACCGACTGCCCCTTCGGGTAGGATAGATGCTGTATGAGCCGAAACTTACCCGTTTCTTTCTTGGGAACCACTCCCAGCAGAGAAATCACCAAGTCTGGAATTGGCAAGTCGTTAAAAGGTCCTGCAACCCTGCCCAAAGCCACTTCCTTACCCAGCTTGTCCTTGACCGCCTCCGGGTCCTGAGAGGCCGATTTTAGGTTCTTCCGAACACTACACCCCAGCACCTGGCCGACTACCGGTATAGTGAAACCCAGTCACAGGCCGGCGTCCAGCAATCTAGCAGCTGCCCTGTTTGGGTACCTGCTCAACCACCTACCGATAATAGGGACCCTTAGAGGCGAATCTGCCCTTTCTCGTAGCACTCCCTTTAGCCCCAAAGCATTCAGTTTGGGTGTCCTGCTTCTTGGAGCAATCCGCCCCAGGGTTTTGCCCACTGCAGAACTTGCAGACGTGCTTAAACGTGCAGGATGTGCCCCTGTCACATGCCTTATCCTGGTAACGCCAGCACACACCCCCTTGCCGCCATCGAAAGTGTAAGGGCTGCCTAGGCCCCTGAGTAACAACTCCCGAGCCCACTTGCGCCCCACGCTCCACATCAAGATGCGCCCAGAGGTGTAGATTCATGGTCCCAAAGTCTAGCAATGGGTTACCCACCTTCTTTTTCCGGTAGATCATGTCATACTCACTCCTGGCCCCGTCGGCAAATTTCCTACGTATAGCATCTATCGTGTCCACATACTTATACAATGCAGGGCCCTGATCTCGGAACTTCTCTAGATAGCATGTGGCATATACCCGGAAACACCGATGCCACTCCTCAAAGGTGTCGGGCCGTTTAAACTTTTTAGGGCCCTTCCAGTCTTCCACCATTTCTTTGAATTTAAACGCTTCTGCAGATAATTCAAACATATTGACGTACTTACCATCCTGGATACGCTTCACCATCTTTGACTTAAGGTGGGCATGCAAACTATGTACCTGACAAGAGTAAGTGTCCCCATGTACAGCGCTTTCCTGTTCGCAGCCTGTGGTGAACCACCCTGTACCCCTGGGGGCTGAGATGACTGGGCCAAGCCACTGACAGTACCCACCCCGGGTTTGCCCCTACTCATTTTTCTTAACATCTTATACATTGTCCTGTGGCCTTTCGTGTGTAAACCCAAGGACCCAGACCCACTAGAACTAGAGGAGTCACATCTTCCCCGAGAGAAACCAATTTCGCACTCACCGGATGAGGTATCCATAAGACCCTGGCCAGATCCGGATGTGCTGTTGTCACCCGCACGTGTCGCCACCACTCTAGGCACGAGGGCTCTGGAACTCTGGCTAGCCATGTCTCTACTAAATGAAGACGCCATGGGTACCTGAAAAACAGATGACGTGAGGGGCGTACCATGGGAAGAGCCAGCCACTTCCTCCCTATCCTCCCCAGTCTCATATACCTGATACCCCTCACGATCACTATCACTCACACCATACTGCAAACTGTGATCGTCATCCGTACTTGCAGTCTGCCCACATTCATAATCCTCAATAAATCTAATGACCCTGCCACGCCCTTGTGGCTTCACCACCCTGGCCGGACTAACTGTCCTTCTACCAGTGCCGTCTAAGCCCTCACCAGGGCTAGCGCTAATACTGGCATGCCCCCTCTTCACAGCACCTCTCATCGCTATCTGCCCTGATCTTGCCGCTAAGGCCCTGCTGGGCGGTAACGTACCCTGCAGGCCCACTGCTTGCGATTCCAAAGTCACTGCGTCACTAACTAGGCCCGCAGTCAAGCGAGGCCCTTTGTGCCCTGCTCTAGCCTTTCCTTTGCTTTGAGCCCCAGCGCGTGCGGGGGCTGCCCTGGCCTTGCCGCCACCTGAATTAGGCCATGAGCGCGAGGACAGTGCCCTATCAGCCTCCCCTCCTTTATTGTTAGCTGTGTCCGAAGCCCTGGTTCGCACACCCTGCTGCGTGTCACCCGGAGTGCACCCCGGGCGCCTTTGCTGCCCCGCATTCTCATCCACACTTGTTCCCCGACTCCTCTCTGCCTTGACTCCTACCGGCTTAGAATGGGCCCCCCAGCCCTCTGATGTCTGCCATGTGTGCCCCCTGGAGCGGGTGTCCCCCCCGTGGTGCTCCCTTCTTACCTCCGGAGCCAGGGGGGAACGTTCCGTTCTGCTTGCCAGCCAAATTTTGAGTGCCGTGGGCGGAAGTGATGTCACTGGAAGTGACGTTGGGGCGCGCAACATAACTGGAAGTCGACGCAGTGGCCATTTTGGATGGGGAAATCAATGAAGACGGACCAGAGGCCTGCGCACCACGTGGGACCAGAGTCTGGGACTGAACTACCGCCGCACCCGACAATGACGCACCAGCGAGGACAAACACCAAGGATTGCAGGAGAGCCACTGCTGTCGTGACGGCTTCCCCGGATAGGACTACCGATGCAGGTAAGGCCGCAATGCTCCCACTACTAATGCCACACACATATACACAAACACATACACATAATTACATACACACACACACACACACATATATATATATATATATATACACACACACACATATACACACACTCACACATATGTATAAGGACAGAAGAAGGCACTCTCTGGTCTTTTAGTTAATACATTTTAATTTATAAAGCGTGACGTTTTGGGGACACACTCCCCTTCCTCAGACAAACAAATACAACACTCAACTGAAAATTTAAACAGTGTAAGCCCCTCCCCCAGTGAAAAATTGCGCCAAAAAGGTAACCATAGTGATCCTTAATAAACAGGAACTTGCCTGTTCAATGTATACTAAATACAACATCATCTAAAAAAAATTTTTTTGAAAAACATATATCCTTTAAGTGAAAATATAAATGCAGATCCCTGTCTAGCAATATTGAATAAAAGTAAATATAAAAATAAATGCAAGGCACTCCCCGTGTGAGCCACATATGTGTGTATCCCCACGTGAAAAATTGGTGACAGTAAACATAAGTGAAACTATAGTGCATAATATCATTGCATATTACTATCAGCTTGTGGATAAAAAAAAACAGCACTAGATCCAAAACATAACATTGGAGCCTGTTGAAACATCATAGCTACTGGATTGAGTTAGTATGTAGAAACAGTAGAATTAGATCAGGGCATCTACCTTTTCTATCGCTTGTCTAGCGGTTCAGGAACTGTGGCCATTGTAGCTGCACTCATATTCAACACCACCTCACTATTACTATGTGGCGTGCTTCTGTTCACATATTACTGACGTCATCCAGGAGGGACCTACCACTACTGCTTCGGGTGGTTGCCATAATGGGTAGTATATACTGACCATTAAATACACTAGAGAACGGAAACAATTAAGCTGTATCAATAGCGGGGTACTATATTCGTAAATAGCAGCAAACAAAGGGGCATGTGAAAAAAGAAAGAAATAAAGGAAAAGTAAAAGTAAATAAACAACTGTGGAGAAATATAGAGAAAGAAGAGGGAGCCCAAAAACAAAAGCAAAAAGATAAGTTAAGATGCAAACCAAAAAGTACATAAAACAGAAAATAAAATAAATACAAATAAAATAGATAGAGTGAAAGAACATGAAAAAGAGACATACAAAATAATAAAATAATAAAGATAAAAATAAATACAAATAAAAATAATAAAAACAGAAATAATAATGATAAAAAATAAAAATAAATAAAAATAATAAAAATAAAAATAATAAAGATTAAAAATAAAAATGGACCATGGTCTCTCAAGGGTAAACTGCAAACTACTGTACTGTAGTCAAGTAAAGTATCAGTCTAATATAGGAACCAAAACAACCAAATCCTTCTTATGGGCTAGCCAGGTTGAATCACAGGAAACAATGCCAGTCCAGGCTCACATTCAGTCCCCTTGGGCATAAGGGGCTCAGTTTAAATATTCACTTAGATTCCATTTGTAATAGCTTGTGGTGTCTGACCCTACCCTTTGGGTTATGGGCACATGATCAATAATCTTGAACTCTAGATCCTGTACAGTGTGTCCGCTAGTGGCAAAATGGTGTGCTACCAGTTGGTCACTTCCTTGGTTTTTAATTGCTGTTCTAATCACTGACATGTGGTTGGCCATGCAGGTGCGGGCATCATCAACTGTTTTTCCTATGTAGAACAGTCCGCAAGGACAGTTGATCAAATAGACCACAAAAGGTGTAGTACAGCTAAGGTAATGTTGGATGTTGAACTTTTGGTTTGTGTCTGGGTGACGAAATGTGGATCCAGGGATCATAGCATGGCATGTGGTGCACCCTATACATCAAAAACATCCCTTTTTGGTATTGGTCAGCCATGTATTTTTTTAGTAGCAATGTTTGGGGTCAGTCAATATCAATTGATCCTTTAAGTTCTGGTTCCTTTTAAAGCCCACTCTTGGGCTGCCCCACTCTCCAAAAGGTAGTGTGGGGTCACTCTGAATGATATGCCAGTGAGTTTTTATACTCTGTCCAATATGTTTGGTGTCCGGACAATATTTTGTCACAAAGGTCATACGTTTTGTGCAGCCTCTCTCCATCCTGCTCTTAGGGTTATCCTGTTCAGTCATGCATTCTAGGAGGTATTGCCATTTGTATCCCCTTGTCCTAAATTTCTTCGCCATATCCTGAAGTAGTATCTTCATTGTCTCTGAGTTGCTGTTATTTCTACTGAACCTTGACATTTGGCCTTGGGGAATGGCTCTAAGTAGAGATGCTGGATGGCAACTTTGTGCATGTAATACTGAATTCCTCCTGTCTGTCGGTTTTTGGTATAATGTGGTTCCCAGGCCGATGCCATCCTTGTATATACATAGGTCAAGGAATTCCACTCTATCTTGACTGTAGGATATTTTGAACTGAATAGGATGTTTTAATTCATTCAGCTCATGGAACCAATTCTGTAGTGTTTCACTCGAGCCCCCCAAATTATGAAGAGATCATCTATATGCTGTTGGTATATAATTATTTCTTTCTTCTGGAAGACCTGAATAATTTCCTCCTCATAGTATTCCATATACAGATTTGCAAATGAGGGGGCAAAGTTCGAGCCCATGGATGTTCCCTTTATTTGGCAGTAGTAGGAATTTTCAAATCTAAAGTTATTCAGCCTAAGGCTCAACTTCAAAATTTGTAGCAGAAATGTCACTGGTGGGCCCACGCATGGGTATCTGCTCAATGCTCTTGCTACCATATTGATGCCATCCTTTTGTGGTATGACTGTGTAGAGGCTGGTAACGTCAGCCGTTGCTAGTATCCAGTTTTCCATCTTCAAATCGTTCAATTTATGTATAAGATCCATTGAATTCCTAACATATGACCTCATATTTTTAACCAGGGTCTGTAAGAAGAAGTCCACGAATGGGGATAATGGTGATGTGATGGAGTCGCGGGCACATCACATTACCATTATCCCAATTTGTGGACTTCTTCTTACAGCCCCTGGTTAAAAATAGGAGGTCATATGTTAGGTATTCAATGGATCTTATACATAAATTGAATCATTTGAAGATGGAAGACAGCTGGATACTAGCAACAGCTGATTTTACCAGCCTCTACACAGTCATACCACAAAAGGATGGCATCAATATGGTAGCAAGAGCATTGAACAGTTACCCATACGTGGGCCCACCAGCGACATTTCTGCTACAAGTTTTGGAGTTGAGCCTCAGGCTGAATTATTTTACATTTGTAAATTAGATGACCTCTTTATAATTTGGGGGGCTTGAGTGAAACACTACAGAATTGGTTCCATGAGCTGAATGAATTAAAACATCCTATTCAGTTCAAAATATCCTACAGTCAAATAGAGTGGAATTCCTTGACCTATGTATATACAAGGATGGCATTGGCCTGGGAACCACATTATACCAAAAACCTGTACAGTATCTACAGTTCAAGATTATTATTCATGTGCCCATACCCCCAAGGGGAGGGGACAGACACCGCAAGCTATTACAAATGGAATCTAAGTGGATATTTAAACTGAACACCTTATGCCCAAGGGGACTGAATGTGAGACTGGACTGGCATTGTTTCCTGTGATTCTTTATTATTTTTATTTTTATTAATATTTTTATTATTATTTTTTTTTTTTTTTTTTTTATCATTATTATTTCTATTTTATTATTTTTATTTATATTTATTTTTATCTTTATTATTTTATTATTTTGTATGTCTCTTTTTCATGTTCTTTCACTCTATTTATTTTATTTTTATTTATTTTATTTTCTGTTTTATGTACTTTTTGGTTTGCATCTTACCTTATCTTTTTGCTTTTGTTTTTGGGCTCCCTCTTCTTTCTCTATATTTCTCCACAGTTGTTTATTTCCTTTTACTTTTCCTTTATTTATTTCTTTTTTCAAATGCCCTTTTGCTGCTATTTACGAATATAGCACCCCGTTATTGATGCAGCTTAATTTTGTCCATTCTCTAGTGTATTTAATGGTCAGTATGTACTCCCCATTAGTGGTTGGTTGCTATGGCAACCACTCGAAGCAGTAGTGGTAGGTCCCTCCTGGATGACATCAGTAATATGCGAACAGAAGCACGCCACATAGTAATAGTGAGGTGGCATTGAATATGAGTGCAGCTACGATGGCCACAGTTCCTGAACCGCTAGACAAGCGATAGAAAAGGTAGATGCCCTGATCTAATTCTACCTACTAACTCAATCCAGTAGCTATGATTTTTCAACAGGCTCCAATGTTATGTTTTGGATCTAGTGCCTTTTTTTTATCCACAAGTTGATAGTAATATGCAATGATATTATGCACTATAGTTTCACTTATGTTTACTGTCACTGATTTTTCACGTGGGGATAAACACATATGTGGCTCACACGGGGAGTGCCTTGCATTTATTTTTATATTTATTTTTATTCAATATTGCTCCGCGTCGGCTGGCTGGAAGATGGCTCTGCTCCGGATGGATGAAGATAGAAGACCCCGCTTGGATGAAGACTTCTACCAGATGGAGGACCTCTTCTTGCCCAGCTTGGATGAAGGCTTTTACTGGATGGAGGACATCTTCTTGCTCCTCTTGGATGAAGAATTCGGCTCGGCTGAGTTAAGACGACTCAAGGTAGGGAGATCTTCAGGGGGTTAGTGTTAGGTTTATTTAAGGGGGGTTTGGGTGGGTTAGAGTAGGGGTATGTGGGTGGTGGGTTTGAATGTTGGGGGGGTATTGTATTTCTATTTACAGGTAAGAGAGCTGATTACGTTGGGGCAATGCCCCGCAAAAAGCCCTTTTAAGGGCTGGTAAAAGAGCTGATTACTTTTTAATTTTGAATAGGGTAGGGCATTTTATTATTTTGGGGGGCTTTTTATTTTATTAGGGGACTTAGATTAGGTGTAATTAGTTTAAACTTCTTGTAAAAAATTTTTATTTTCTGTAATTTAGTGTTTTTTTTTTTGTATTATAGATTTGTTTTTTTAATTGTATTTTAGTTTAGCTAATTGTAGGTAATTTATTTAATTAATTTATTGATAGTGTAGTGTTAGGTGTATTTGTAACTTAGGTTAGGATTTATTTTATAGGTAATTTTGTAATTATTTTAACTAGGTAGCTATTAAATAGTTATTAACTATTTAATAGCTATTGTACCTAGTTAAAATAAATACAAAGTTGCCTGTAAAATAAATATAAATCCTAAAATAGCTACAATGTAATTATTAGTTATATTGTAGCTATATTAGGGCTTATTTTATAGGTAAGTATTTAGTTTAAAATATGATTAATTTATTTAATGATAGTAATTTTAGTTCGTTTTATTTAAATTATATTTAAGTTAGGGTTAGACTTAGGTTTAGGGGTTAATAACTTTATTATAGTAGCGGCGACGTTAGGGGTGGCAGATTAGGGGTTAATAATTGTAGGTAGGTGGCAGCGATGTTAGGGAGGGCAGATTAGGGGTTAATAAAATGTATTATAGTGTTTGCGAGGCGGGAGTGCGGCGGTTTAGGGGTTAATACATTTATTGTAGTGGCGGCGACGTCCGGTCGGCAGATTAGGGGTTAATAAGTGTAGGTAGGTGGCGGCAACGTTGGGGGGGGCAGATTAGGGGTTAATAAATATAATGTAGGTGTCGGCGATGTTAGGGACAACAGATTAGGGGTTCATAACTATAATGTAGGTGGCGGAGATGTCCGGTCGGCAGATTAGGGGTTAATAATATAATGTAGGTGTCAGGGATAGCGGGGGCGGCAGATTAGGGGTTAATAAGTGTAAGGCTAGGGGTGTTTAGACTCAGGGTTCATGTTAGGGTGTTAGGTGTAGACTTAGAGAGTGTTTCTCCATAGGAAACAATTGGGCTGCGTTAGGAGCTGAACGCTGCTTTTTTGCAGGTGTTAAGTTTTTTTTCAGCTAGCTCAGCCCCATTGTTTCCTATGGGGATATCGTGCATGAGCACGTTTTTCCAGCTTACCGCTACCGTAGGCAACGCTGGTATTGAGGGTTGAAGTGGAGCTAAATTATGCTCTATGCTCCCTTTTCTGAGGCTAACGCAGCCACTCAGACAACTCTAAATACCAGTTTTGTCTTAAGGGTGCGCTGGAAAAAAGCATTAGCACCGCGGGTCTTTACCGACAAAACTGGTTAGTCTCAGACATAGATGGTTCCATGCTACTTATGGACAGAGTCCACCAAGCTCTAACTAAACCCTATCAGTCTATAACTCGAGATATTGTCATGAAAATGCAGTACTTTCATGTCAAAGAAGAAATAATGAAAGCAGCAAGAGCCAAACGCATCCTCAAATATGAAGGAAATAATATCCAGATATACACAGACTTGTCACCAACCACTTTACAGAGAAGGCTAGAGCTGAGACCAGTGGTACAAGCTCTCATTAAGGAGAGCATTAAATATTAATGGAATTTTCCTTTCAAACTGACTTTTGTCCACCAGAATAGCACCCATTGCTGTGCATCAATTGAAGAAGGGTTACATCTGTTAACTCATCTGAAGATCATCCAGGAACCCATAGAATCTTCATCCTCACCAAAGCAGCAAAGAAAATACTTCCAAAAAGAATGGTATACAGTAGGCAAAGATGGAAAATACAAAAAAGCCCGGGCAGGCCCTGTTCCGGAGATCGGAAATTGGAATCATGCCTCCTGCCAGAGAAAAGACACTGCCTCCCCGAAGGACTAGTTAGAGGGGATACTTACAGTCAATGACCCCCTTTTTGTGTAGGGGGTTGATGGGGGAGACCCCTAGTCTTTCTTGGTTAATCTCCCTAGCCCTTTAATATACCTGCATTTCTTGTTACAATACTGTGCTCTTCTGTGAATATGCAGGAGGTTATCCTGTTACTCCTCCCCTTCTACCCCTTCCCTACCCTACCTCAACCCCTCCCCTCTATCCTGTTTACCAAAATCCATTCCCTTCCCCACCTATCCTATCCCCTCAGGTCTCGCAGACTAATATTATAAGAGTCTTCACCAGGCTTGACTTGGTCAAAAATTTTAATATTTTGTGCAAAAATGTTTTTGTTTACAGTGTTATTAATATGTTGTGGTAGTTGGTATGTTTTCCAACAATTAATTAAACTTTTTTTACAGCCCTGGTTAAATTGACATAAAAAGTACTTCATTGGTTCTGGTACCACTAATGGTAAGAATTGGCAAGTTGCGCTCCTAATTTTCTTCATGTTGCAGGTTTGTATCACACATAATTTATACTGTTTGGATGGAGGGTTCCTTGCCCCTTTTCTAAATCTAGTGGCTCAAACATTTATCGAGCCCACATTTACATTCCATCAGATTAAGCTACCCCACACATTAGGCTGACATCATGACAATTAAAGTAATCTCGTACAATGTTAGGGGGGTTAAACTCGATCATTAAAAGGAGGAAGGCCATTCTTGAATACAAAGCAGTAAAAGCCCAAATAGTCATGATGCAAGAAACACATTTTACCTCACAAAGTACACCTACATTTTGGGACAAACTATTCTCCATACAATATCACGCCATCAATAAAAAGAAAAAATGGGGGGGTTTCCTTACTATTACATTTGTCCCTTAACTTTAAAGAAGATGAAGTTATTAGAGATAAGGAGTGGAGATTTATCATTGTAAGAGGTTCAATCCAAAACACTCCAATTCTTTTGGCGAATGTGTACGCACCTAACGATAATCAGGACCCTTTTATGTCTAAGCTTAGTAAACAAATCACACTTTGGAAAAGATATAAAACTATTATAGTTGGCGATTTTAACATGACACTGAATAATCAATTAGATAGAACTTAAAGAGACGCCAACTCATCTGTAGGACAAAAAACATCCCATCAACTTTTGAGGGACTTCCTTTTAGATTAAAACCTAATGGATGGCTGGAGAGCTATTAATAAAAGATCCCACATCACAAACACTAGTTAATAGTATTAACCCCTAATCTGCTGTCCCTAACATCGCCGCCACCTACCTACATTTATTAACCCCTAATCTGACGCCCTCAACGTCACCGCCACTATATTATATTTTTTAAACCCTAAAGCTAAGTCTAACCCTAACACCCCCTAACTTAAATATAATTAAAATAAATCTAAATAAAATTACTTCAATTAACTAAATTATTCCCATTTAAAACTAAATACTTACCTATAAAATAAACCCTAAGCTAGCTACAATATAACTAATAGTTACATTGTATCTAGCTTAGGGTTTATTTTTATTTTACAGGCAAGTTTGTATTTATTTTAACTAGGTAGACTAGTTAGTAAATACTTATTAACTATTTACTAACTACCTAGCTAAAATAAATACAAATTGACCTGTTAAATAAAACCTAACCTGTCTTACACTAACACCTAACCTAACCCTACAATTAAATAAATTACCCAAATTAAATACAATTAACTAAATTAAATAAAATTAGCTAAATTACAAAAAAAAATACAAACAACCCCTCCAACAGTAAAACCCACCATCCACACAACCAACCCCCCAAATAAAACCCTGTTCCAATCAGCCAATAGAATGCAAGCTTACTCTATCTCTCACTATCTTTCTCTCACTATCTCTCTCTCCCTATCTCTCTCTATTTCTCTCTCACTATCTCTCTTTCTCTCTCACTATATCTCTCATTATCTCTCTCACTATCTATCTCTCTCACTCTATCATTCTTACTCTATCTATCTCTCTCACTATCTCTCACTATCTCTGACTATGAGGCCTATTTAACAATGGTCTTGCAGACCTGATCCGACAGTGTGGATCAGGTCCGCAAGACCTTGCTGAATGCGGAGAGCAATACGCTCTCCGTATTCAGCATTGCACCAGCAGCTCTTGCAACACCTCCCTCTGCAGACTTGCGGCCAATGGTCCACCAGCAAGGAGGTGTCAATCAACCCAATCGTACTCGATCGGGTTGAATTGTGGTGATTCCTGTCCGCCTGCTCGGAGCAGGCGGACAGGGTTATAGAGCAGAGGTCTTTAGACCGCTGCTTCATAACTGCTGTTTCTGGCGAGTCTGAAGACTCTCCAGAAGCATAGGCCCACAAGCTCTGTACAGAGCTTGATAAATGGGCCTGTATATCTTACCTCCAACGCCTAGACCTGTACCTGTCTCAAAAAAGCAACACACTCAAGGTAGCCATGTTCAGAGCATTCTTATATACCCTATGTAAATGCTTAAAGGGCCACTGTAAGTAAATATTTTCTATGCCTGTTACTAACTAACTACCCCAAATACGCTTTTTATCAATAGCATTTCATTAACATATCTCTACCGTATATCAGAAATCTTGTCTGCAAATTTAATTGTTTTCCAAACCCACTCCGTGGGTATCCTTTGCTCTGTACCAATCCGCTTACAATACCTAGGTTTCAAAATTGAGCTTTAAACACAAAGTTATTGGTTTAAGTATTTAGAACATGCAGTGCTGAAAATAGTGGGCAGGATAACGTGACATCATCGGCGAATAAAAGATATAACTTTTAGAACGTTATGAAACTTCGTTTTGGAGAAAATATAGGTCAGTAGGTTTTAATTAATGTTTATTAACTTTAATATGTTAGTTGTTTAGCTAAAAAATTATAACAGAAAGTAATCCTTTAATAATGTACCAGTTTGCAAAGTAAACGAGGTCCAAGTGTGCTGTTGTGAAGATTTTTATGTGTGCAATGTGGAGTAGTTGTTTGAATTTGTGCATCCTCAGATTGAGTTTCTAAATCCACATATGTTTTTAGGGAATGTGTATAATGTGATGATGTCATAGTGATCGTTTGCATAACATTATCATAATTTAGTATTGCAAAATCCAAATTATGATTTTTGATAGTATCGTATTGTTAACTGTTCTAAATGTTTATTTTTAAATAATCGTTAATGTGAATGTTTAGTTTGTGTATCAGTGTTTAATTATTTTTTCTTGTTCTTTTGTTCCGTGATGCAGATCCAAACATATTTTCTGAATCCTCGTTTTATGTAAATGTTATCTAGTATTTCTTGTAAATGATTGTGAATGTTGAATGTGAATCTGCTATGTTGTTTGAGTGATTGTTGTTTGTACATTTGACATGATTATTATTTGTGTCCATTAAGTCGATTGTGTAATGTGACAGAGCAATGTGTAGTTCTCGCAATATCGAGTGTTAGATGAAAAATTAGCGATGTTCTTTTCAGACTTGTAATACCTACGTTACGAAGAGTGCACAATGAACATTACGCATGCACTATTTGCACACAGTCATAACGCAAAACTCGTAATCTACCTGTAAAAAATTCACGACTGAGTGATGTCCTTTAAAAACACGATTTTAATAACACCTGTACTGTTAGTGACAATCACGACAGTGCGAGTGAGAAATACAATCAAATATTAAAAATAAAATATGAAATCATGCCATAAGTAAGTGCATGAAATAATGTTACATTTGGTCAGAATGCCTTTTGAGAAGTTGTTAAGTGCCTAGAGATGTAAATTCAATAAGCCAATAATGGTCTCAAAAAGCTGTTGAGCTGTTTTTATCTCCATAGGGAAAATAGGACTCTTATCAAGGGTCAGAAAAGATGTGATTGACAGCTGAAAACATTCTATTGTAATTGTGCCGAACTGAAAAGTAGCCTTTGGCCTCAATTTATCAAAGTCTGGCGGACCTGATCCGACAGTGCGGATCAGGTCCGCCAGACCTCGCTGAATACGGAGAGCAATACGCTCTCCGTATTCAGCATTGCATCAGCAGCTCACAAGAGCTGCTGGTGCAACACCGCCCCCTGCAGAATCGCGGCCAATCGGCTGCCAGCAGGGGGTGTCAATCAACCCAATCGTACTCGATCGGGTTGAATTGCGGTGATGTCTGTCCGCCTGCAGGTTATGAAGCAGCGGTCTTTAGCCTGCAGGCTCGCCAGAAACACGGGGCCTCAAGCTCTATCCGGAGCTTGATAGATAGGCCCCTTTGTGTCATGAAAAATAGCCAAAAACGCAGCTCCCAATAGATTGTGATCAAAGCCCTAACCACTTAAATAGAAAAACGCCAGTAATAATTTAGCATCAGTGTTCAGTAGGTTTGATCCCTATACAATTAAAAGTGAGATTTTTACTAGTAAATTTGACTTTTTCTTCTTCTGAGTAAAACATGAGTGATGGGTGGTTTCACTTCGCTTACAGTGACCGTCTGTAATAGATATAAATGCAAATACATTAGCTTCAGCTGCCAAAACATGTTCATATTTACATGAGCGTCTGATTATTATACTGAGCACCTGCGTGTGAGGAGCTTTTAACCACAAGTCACATAAGCAGCATTGAGACCAACAGGAGATTCTCTCTGCAGTAGAGATGGCTATTACCCTATTTATTACAGCAGTAACATCAGTCACTGGGTTTATCTCTAATTTATTCATCCTGGTTGTGATTTTCATGGAACAAAAGAGATTTCTAGCCATGACCCCCAGCAACCAAATCCAGTTTACTATGAGCCTGAACAACATTTTTCTGCAGTTTATGGAATTAATAAATGCATTAATATCTGATTTTAAGTCAGCTGTATTTGTGTTTTTTATATTGTCCCTTAGTCTCAGTTACTGGCTCTGTGCCGGGCTCTGCGCATTATACTGTGTGACTGTTGTCAGCTTTACAAACCGTTTTATCACAAGACTGAAGATGAGACTCCCGGTTCTGGTACCAAAGCTGTTGCTGGTTACAGCCCTGGGGTGTTTCTCAATCTCTGTCCCCTCCATTTGGTACTTGAACATTGTCCCTCAGCCGGATGTGACCAGGAACCTGACCACCAATAATATTCCTCATGATTACCTGCATTATCCAGTCTTTCTTCTCGCATTAGGAGGTATTGTGCCATTAATAATAAGTTTAACCTGTTTACTTATCACTGTCACTTCCCTTTTGAGACACGTCTGGAGAATAAAACTTAATGCAACCAACATGAGTGACGCCCAGCTTGATGCCCATTACAGAGCGAGTAAGACCATGGGGATGTTTGCTACTGTTTTTGTGGTACTGACTGTGGTTTATGTAACATATCTGTCTTTAAACTCAGATACTAGAAGTGTAGAGAATATGATATTTGATTCTTTACGTCAGTTGTTCACAACAGAACTGTCTGTTATTCTGATTTTGAGCAGCTACAAACTGAAAAAAGCTCTCTGTAAAATGTTCCCATGTGTCCAGTAATGGTCATATTTTTGGTTGTTTATGTAGCATTTTTCCATTTTGTCAATCCATATCCAACACACAGATAATGTAACATAATATACTTTATTATAAAAAACATTCCTGATTTATTTTATTATTTATAAAGTAGCTGATATATTTTAGAAGATTGATAAGAAATCAGTAAAATTATATGTGAAACTCTTTTGTGGCATATATCAATTATAATTTTGTTTTCTTCTAGAAATTAACAAAGGGCAATAAAATGTACTATATGACGCACAAACTCCTCCCACGCACACTACACACACACCATAATAAATATACATAAATACATATACACACAGTACACAATCTCAACACACACACATATACGCACACGTATACATGCACAGGCATATATATAGATACATATGATACACACACAATACACACAAACATATACACAAATTCATATACACACATAACACAACCTCTATACACACATACATACACAGACATACATGCACAGGCATATATACATATATGTGATACACACACACCATAATACATATACATAAATACATATACACACAGTACACAATCTCTACACACACATATACGCACACGTATACATGCACAGGCATATATACGTACATATGATACACATACTATACACACACACATATATATATACACGTATACATGCACAGGCTTATATACGTACATATAATACACATACTATACACACACACATATATACACACACCTATGCATGCACAGGCATATACATATATAGATACATATGATACACACACAATGCACACAAACATATACACAAATTCATATACACACATAACACAACCTCTATACACACATACATGCACAGGCATATATACATATATGTGATACACACACAATACACACACATATATACACAAATTCATATACACACATTACACAACCTCTACAGGCACATATACATACACACACACTACATATAGACATGGATATCACACACATACTTAAATGCATACACACATACACAGATATATATATATATATATATATATATATATATATATATATATATATATATATATATATATACATACACCCATATACACAAATTCATATACACACATTATGCAATCTCTACATGCACACACACATACACACACAGACATACATGCACATATATATATTGTTTTATGAAACAAGAAAATGTAAGACTATTGGCCCACATTTGTATCCCCTTGTCCAGCACCAGAGCATAAGGTCTATTGTATCCTAATTGTTTTCCTAGTGATAGAAGAGACCACAAATTATGGTTCCCTAAATCTCCTAAACAACTTAACAATTATATATTATTACAATGTTAAAAATAAGATGAATACCTTAATATACTAAGCAAATACTTTATTGCTACAAGAGAAAACACAGACATCTATTACAACGTATTCAATGTGGGCCCACTTTAAATTATCGGTATACAAAAAAAATGGGAGAAAAAAAGAAGAAGTTTCATAGAGGGTTCTGATGTTTAAAGTCCCATACTTTTAACTTCTAATTTATGCTCCACATTTACTTTGTTGCAATCTTCAGTGGGAGATTATGGCAAGGTATTTATAAAACACTCACGGGTATTTTGCTCACAGATATTAATATTCCAACAGTCACAGCTTTTAGTTATATTGTAGGTATATGCAAATTCAGAGTCATTATCACTTGTCTTTAAAATCTTTAGTTGTATTGCATGCAGAAAACGCCTCACCAGGTAGGCTTATAGTATTCCTCCCTGCTTATTATTTCAAGCAAGTAGAGAACGCAGCTTTTATTGTACTGCGCTTACCTTGATTGTAGATCCTCAGTGACTTTGCTTTCACTCCTACTTACAATGCAGCTGTAGTCGGCCAGCTCCGTTCCATTCCGCTTCTGTGGCGGTTTCCCATCCGTGAGTGTACCTGCTACTCAACCACTCCTGTGATTTACTGTCTCCGGTTAGCAAACAACATAGAGGGTACAGCTGTTACCCTCACAGAAACTAATTGCTTCTAGCTTGGCACACAATTCTTTTTCTTTGCATAACTTTAACAGACTTAAATATTCAATAATTCTAAGTCAGAAAAAGAATCGTGTGCAATTCCATATCAGAATAAGTATTAATTTTCCTTTGTATATTTTTGCAAAATCATATGGGATTAAAAAGTATTCAAAAAATTCTTATGATTTGTTGGTAAAAGTGGAATTACTATAAATTGATAATTCTTAAAATTGTACATGATTGTAAGATGGTATAAAACTTCAAATGCTAAAGAGTGTATTTTTTGACTTAAATAACTCCTAAAACAAATAGAAGATTGGATATCTGAACGGACATATACTAAGGTGTCGTTTTCATTTCACCTGTATGGGCGGAGAAACTATACGGCTTAAAAGTCAGGTAACTGACAAATGAGAAACAAGCCGGATGAAGCCCTGTTCTTTGACATACCAATGAGGGTGAAATGCGCGTCGCAAGCTAGAAGCAATTAGTTTCTGTGAGGGTAACAGCTGTACCCTCTATGTTGTTTGCTAACCGGAGACAGTAAATCACAGGAGTGGTTGAGTAGCAGGTACACTCACAGATGGGAAACTGGCACAGAAGCGGAATGGAACGGAGCTGGCCGACTACAGCTGCATTGTAAGTAGGAGTGAAAGCAAAGTCACTGAGGATCTACAATCAAGGTAAGCGCAGTATAATAAAAGCTGCGTTCTCTACTTGCTTGAAATAATAAGCAGGGAGGAATACTATAAGCCTACCTGGTGAGGCGTTGTCTGCATGCAATACAACTAAAGATTTTAAAGACAAGTGATAATGACTCAGAATTTGCATATACCTACAATATAACTAAAAGCTGTGACTGTTGGAATATTAATATCTGTGAGCAAAATACCCGTGAGTGTTTTATAAATACCTTGCCATAATCTCCCACTGAAGATTGCAACAAAGTAAATGTGGAGCATAAATTAGAAGTTAAAAGTATGGGACTTTAAACATCAGAACCCTCTTTGAAACTTCCTCTTTTTTTCTCCCAGTTTACTGGGAATTCTTTCGGTATACCGATAATTTAAAGTGGGCCCACATTGAAAACGTTGTAATAGATGTCTGTGTTTTCTCTTGTAGCAATAAAGTATTTGCTTAGTATATTAAGGTATTCATCTTATTTTTAACATTGTAATAATATATAATTGTTAAGTTGTTTAGGAGGTTTAGGGAACCATAATTTGTGGTCTCTTCTATCACTGGGAAAACAATTAGGATACAATAGACCTTATGCTCTGGTGCTGGACAAGGGGATAAAAATGTGGGCCAATGGTCTTACATTTTCTTGTTTCATAAAACAATTTATACTCCTTTTTTTTCCCCCGAGCAATATCTTTCCTGATAAATACTGAATAATCAGGGAATTTAAATTGGGCTGGTCATGGATATATGAGTGGTGCAATTAGTTGTTTTTCTAAAACTATTAAGCCTCTAATCCAACAGTGGATTTTTATTTAACTGTATGCACGCTCTAAAAATAAGGGTTTTTTTAGAGATAGAATAGCCCAAATAGGTTCTCTTAAATTTACACGATGGAGTTTTTTAATGAACAGGAATGGGAATATGATATGGCAGAAACCTTTTCAACAACTAATATAGGTGAGGCCAATGTAAGTACAGAAGGCAATTCAACTGACAATATCTATAAATCTTTTAAAGATTATAAATATAAACTACTGAAAGAACAGAAGTATAGATGGGAAATTTCTAGTCTTACCAAATATACTGAGGCCAAAATGATACCCAGAGGCCTCAGAAAAAGGAAAAAACCTGGCACAAATTTAAATGACCCCCTAACCCCTGAGTTTAAAACTAAATGGGAAGAATATGCTAATGAATGTTCTCTGAATTGAATGAGGCTCATGTTAGGAGAAAATGAATTAAGGAAAAAGAAAATTGAACAAGAAATAAAAGAGATAGAGATGACCATTAAAAAATGGGAAAGTTTAGAT
Organism: Bombina bombina; assembly: GCF_027579735.1. Taxonomy (NCBI): domain Eukaryota; kingdom Metazoa; phylum Chordata; class Amphibia; order Anura; family Bombinatoridae; genus Bombina; species Bombina bombina. Next base: position 12,577,695 of record NC_069509.1, on the reverse strand, counting down.
GAATACCGTAGATTAATGGATATAGCCAAAATGGAAGTGAGGAAAATCCATGAAGAAATTAAATATAGGAAAAAAAAGAAAATTCCAAAGGGATTGGGGGGACTACCAGGAAGGTAAGGTTTATGATTATGCTAATATTCAATCAAGCACTTCTGAATCTGATACCTCAGGGAACAAAAGTTTTAGGAGTAGAAGGGGAAATGCCAATAGAAGAGGTTTTTTATACAGGAGAAGATCAAGAAGACAAGGAGAGGGGGAAAAAAGCACAAGAGGGGATTCTATAGAAAAAAACTCGAAGGTATCCATTGAGGAATCAAACACAGAAACAGTAAAAGATGTGATTAATCTTTCAGATAGAAAACTTACGGATAATGAACTTAAAATACTCTTAAAAGGTTTAAATTATGTTCCTATGAACAGATGCAATAAATTTGATATTGTGAGAGATGTGCATCTGTTTGCTAGGAAGATTGTCTTGAGAAAAGTCTATCATAGCAGAAAGTTAAAACAGCAAGAAAGTTTAAACATTAATGATAGAGTAATTCTTCAAAACTTGAAGAATTAGCAGACGAAATTACATCTGAAACCCAAGATAAACCTAAAAAGATTGGTCATACAACATTAAGAAATAATTCTTTATACATGCCACCACTGTCCCAGGTGGCATGTGTAAATAATTTTGTCAAATTGGTAGAAACTGACATTGAAGAAATGAATATCAATATGGCATTTAAAGATAATTTAACTAAAGATTTGAGACTGTCTTTGAAAAAATTAATGGAAGATAAAACCATCACAATAAAGCCTGCCGATAAAGGCAGCAATGTTGTAACATTAAACACTAATGATTATGTTAAAGAATGCTCAAGGCAACTTATTGATAGAAGGCAATATAATATTTTGAAAAAGGACCCAACAGAGACATATAAAGAAACTTTAATGCAAATAATAAAGGAGGGAGTACAGGAAGGGCTACTCAATAAAAAGGAATCTGAATTTCTAATGGTGAAATTTCCACGCATAGCCACATTTTACAACATACCAAAAATTCATAAAAATAAGTTTCCACCTCCGGGCAGACCCATAGGGGGGTAGTTATCAAGCCGTCTACTATTCTGGCTTCGCCGGCCCAATACGTCCGCCTAAGCTCGCCTACCTTCGCCGCCGCGGACCTGAAAAAATACGCCTAAGTTATCAAATAAAGCTGTCAAAAAGCCGCGGGGCGATGAGCAGCGGACTGTGACAGTTATCACTCATCCGATCTCGCTGCCCTTCGGCTTTTTCCCAGCTTTATTGCTAGCCTGTCACTAAGCACTCACACTAAACTGCACTGTTCTACCCCCTAAACCGCCGCTCCTAGACCCTGCCGCAACTCTTATAAATGTATTAACCCCTAAACCGCCGCTCCTAGACCCCACTGCAACTCTTATAAATGTATTAACCCCTAAACCGCCGCTCCCGGACACCGCTGCCACCTACATTATACCTAGTAACCCCTATCCTGCCCCCCCTAGAGAACGCAGCTTTTATTGTACTGCGCTTACCTTGATTGTAGATCCTCAGTGACTTTGCTTTCACTCCTACTTACAATGCAGCTGTAGTCGGCCAGCTCCGTTCCATTCCGCTTCTGTGGCGGTTTCCCATCCGTGAGTGTACCTGCTACTCAACCACTCCTGTGATTTACTGTCTCCGGTTAGCAAACAACATAGAGGGTACAGCTGTTACCCTCACAGAAACTAATTGCTTCTAGCTTGGCACACAATTCTTTTTCTTTGCATAACTTTAACAGACTTAAATATTCAATAATTCTAAGTCAGAAAAAGAATCGTGTGCAATTCCATATCAGAATAAGTATTAATTTTCCTTTGTATATTTTTGCAAAATCATATGGGATTAAAAAGTATTCAAAAAATTCTTATGATTTGTTGGTAAAAGTGGAATTACTATAAATTGATAATTCTTAAAATTGTACATGATTGTAAGATGGTATAAAACTTCAAATGCTAAAGAGTGTATTTTTTGACTTAAATAACTCCTAAAACAAATAGAAGATTGGATATCTGAACGGACATATACTAAGGTGTCGTTTTCATTTCACCTGTATGGGCGGAGAAACTATACGGCTTAAAAGTCAGGTAACTGACAAATGAGAAACAAGCCGGATGAAGCCCTGTTCTTTGACATACCAATGAGGGTGAAATGCGCGTCGCAAGCTAGAAGCAATTAGTTTCTGTGAGGGTAACAGCTGTACCCTCTATGTTGTTTGCTAACCGGAGACAGTAAATCACAGGAGTGGTTGAGTAGCAGGTACACTCACAGATGGGAAACTGGCACAGAAGCGGAATGGAACGGAGCTGGCCGACTACAGCTGCATTGTAAGTAGGAGTGAAAGCAAAGTCACTGAGGATCTACAATCAAGGTAAGCGCAGTATAATAAAAGCTGCGTTCTCTACTTGCTTGAAATAATAAGCAGGGAGGAATACTATAAGCCTACCTGGTGAGGCGTTGTCTGCATGCAATACAACTAAAGATTTTAAAGACAAGTGATAATGACTCAGAATTTGCATATACCTACAATATAACTAAAAGCTGTGACTGTTGGAATATTAATATCTGTGAGCAAAATACCCGTGAGTGTTTTATAAATACCTTGCCATAATCTCCCACTGAAGATTGCAACAAAGTAAATGTGGAGCATAAATTAGAAGTTAAAAGTATGGGACTTTAAACATCAGAACCCTCTTTGAAACTTCCTCTTTTTTTCTCCCAGTTTACTGGGAATTCTTTCGGTATACCGATAATTTAAAGTGGGCCCACATTGAATACGTTGTAATAGATGTCTGTGTTTTCTCTTGTAGCAATAAAGTATTTGCTTAGTATATTAAGGTATTCATCTTATTTTTAACATTGTAATAATATATAATTGTTAAGTTGTTTAGGAGGTTTAGGGAACCATAATTTGTGGTCTCTTCTATCACTGGGAAAACAATTAGGATACAATAGACCTTATGCTCTGGTGCTGGACAAGGGGATAAAAATGTGGGCCAATGGTCTTACATTTTCTTGTTTCATAAAACAATTTATACTCCTTTTTTTTCCCCCGAGCAATATCTTTCCTGATAAATACTGAATAATCAGGGAATTTAAATTGGGCTGGTCATGGATATATGAGTGGTGCAATTAGTTGTTTTTCTAAAACTATTAAGCCTCTAATCCAACAGTGGATTTTTATTTAACTGTATGCACGCTCTAAAAATAAGGGTTTTTTTAGAGATAGAATAGCCCAAATAGGTTCTCTTAAATTTACACGATGGAGTTTTTTAATGAACAGGAATGGGAATATGATATGGCAGAAACCTTTTCAACAACTAATATAGGTGAGGCCAATGTAAGTACAGAAGGCAATTCAACTGACAATATCTATAAATCTTTTAAAGATTATAAATATAAACTACTGAAAGAACAGAAGTATAGATGGGAAATTTCTAGTCTTACCAAATATACTGAGGCCAAAATGATACCCAGAGGCCTCAGAAAAAGGAAAAAACCTGGCACAAATTTAAATGACCCCCTAACCCCTGAGTTTAAAACTAAATGGGAAGAATATGCTAATGAATGTTCTCTGAATTGAATGAGGCTCATGTTAGGAGAAAATGAATTAAGGAAAAAGAAAATTGAACAAGAAATAAAAGAGATAGAGATGACCATTAAAAAATGGGAAAGTTTAGATGAATACCGTAGATTAATGGATATAGCCAAAATGGAAGTGAGGAAAATCCATGAAGAAATTAAATATAGGAAAAAAAAGAAAATTCCAAAGGGATTGGGGGGACTACCAGGAAGGTAAGGTTTATGATTATGCTAATATTCAATCAAGCACTTCTGAATCTGATACCTCAGGGAACAAAAGTTTTAGGAGTAGAAGGGGAAATGCCAATAGAAGAGGTTTTTTATACAGGAGAAGATCAAGAAGACAAGGAGAGGGGGAAAAAAGCACAAGAGGGGATTCTATAGAAAAAAACTCGAAGGTATCCATTGAGGAATCAAACACAGAAACAGTAAAAGATGTGATTAATCTTTCAGATAGAAAACTTACGGATAATGAACTTAAAATACTCTCAAAAGGTTTAAATTATGTTCCTATGAACAGATGCAATAAATTTGATATTGTGAGAGATGTGCATCTGTTTGCTAGGAAGATTGTCTTGAGAAAAGTCTATCATAGCAGAAAGTTAAAACAGCAAGAAAGTTTAAACATTAATGATAGAGTAATTCTTCAAAACTTGAAGAATTAGCAGACGAAATTACATCTGAAACCCAAGATAAACCTAAAAAGATTGGTCATACAACATTAAGAAATAATTCTTTATACATGCCACCACTGTCCCAGGTGGCATGTGTAAATAATTTTGTCAAATTGGTAGAAACTGACATTGAAGAAATGAATATCAATATGGCATTTAAAGATAATTTAACTAAAGATTTGAGACTGTCTTTGAAAAAATTAATGGAAGATAAAACCATCACAATAAAGCCTGCCGATAAAGGCAGCAATGTTGTAACATTAAACACTAATGATTATGTTAAAGAATGCTCAAGGCAACTTATTGATAGAAGGCAATATAATATTTTGAAAAAGGACCCAACAGAGACATATAAAGAAACTTTAATGCAAATAATAAAGGAGGGAGTACAGGAAGGGCTACTCAATAAAAAGGAATCTGAATTTCTAATGGTGAAATTTCCACGCATAGCCACATTTTACAACATACCAAAAATTCATAAAAATAAGTTTCCACCTCCGGGCAGACCCATAGGGGGGTAGTTATCAAGCCGTCTACTATTCTGGCTTCGCCGGCCCAATACGTCCGCCTAAGCTCGCCTACCTTCGCCGCCGCGGACCTGAAAAAATACGCCTAAGTTATCAAATAAAGCTGTCAAAAAGCCGCGGGGCGATGAGCAGCGGACTGTGAAAGTTATCACTCATCCGATCTCGCTGCCCTTCGGCTTTTTCCCAGCTTTATTGCTAGCCTGTCACTAAGCACTCACACTAAACTGCACTGTTCTACCCCCTAAACCGCCGCTCCTAGACCCTGCCGCAACTCTTATAAATGTATTAACCCCTAAACCGCCGCTCCTAGACCCCACTGCAACTCTTATAAATGTATTAACCCCTAAACCGCCGCTCCCGGACACCGCTGCCACCTACATTATACCTAGTAACCCCTATCCTGCCCCCCTATACCGTCGCCCTCTATTATAAAATTATTAACCCCTATCCTGCTGATCCCGCACCTCTCCGCAACTAAATAAATAGTTTAACCCCTAAACCGCCGCTCCATGAACCCGCCGCAACCTATATTAAACCTATTAACCCCTATCCTGCCCCCCCTACACCGTCGCCACCTATAATAAATTTATTAACCCCTAATCTGCCCCCCCATACACCGTCGCCACCTATAATAAATTTATTAACCCCTATCCTGCCCCCCACTACGCCGCCGCCACTGTAATAAAATGATTAACCCCTAAACCTAAGTCTAACCCTAACCCTAACGCCCCCCTAACTTAAATATTAATTAAATAAATCTAAATAAATTAACTCTTATTAACTAAATGAATCCTATTTAAAACTAAATACTTACCTTTAAAATAAACCCTAATATAGCTACAATATAAATAATAATTATATTATAGCTATCTTAGGATTTATATTTATTTTACAGGTAACTTTCAATTTATTTTAACCATGTACAATAACTATTAAATAGTTATTAACTATTTAATAGCTTACCTAGCTAAAATAAAGAGAAATGTACCTGTGAAATAAATCCTAACCTAAGTTACAATTACACCTAACACTACACTATACTTTAATAAATTATTCCTATTTAAAAATAAATACTTACCTGTAAAATAAACCCTAAGATAGCTACAATGTAATTAATAATTATATTATAGCTATCTTAGGATTTATATTTATTTTACAGGTAACTTTGTATTTATTTTAGCTAGTTAGAATAGTTATTAAATAGTTATTAACTATTTAATAACTACCTAGCTAAAAGAAATACAAACTTACCTGTAAAATAAATCCTAACTTAAGTTACAATTAAACCTAATACTACACTATCATTAAATTAACTAAATAAACTACCTACAAATAACTACAATTAAATACAATTACATAAACTAACTAAAGAACAAAAAATAAAAAAAGCTAAGTTACAAAAAATAAAAAAGTAAGTTACAAACATGTTAAAAATATTACAACAATTTTAAGCTACTTACACCTAATCTAAGCCCCCTAATAAAATAACAAACCCCCCCAAAATAAAAAAAATCCCTACCCTATTCTAAATTAAATAAATTTCAAAGCTCTTTTACCTTACCACTTAGGATTCTATCAGCCAATCGGAATTAAGGTAGGAAAATCTGATTGGCTGATGGAATCAGCCAATTTGATTCAAGTTCAATCCGATTGGCTGATCCAATCAGCCAATCAGATTGAGCTCGCATTCTATTGGCTGATCGGAACAGCCAATAGAATGCGAGCTCAATCTGATTGGCTGATTCCATCAGCCAATCAAATTTTTCCTACCTTAATTCCGATTGGCTGATAGAATCCTATCAGCCAATCGGAATTGAGGGGACGCCATCTTGGATGACGTCCCTTAAAGGAGCCGTCATTCGTCGTAGTCCGTCGGTGAAGAAGGTGGTTCCGCGTCGGCGGAAGGAAGATTCAAGACCCGGCTTGGAAGATGACTTTGCCCGGATAGAAGACCTCTTCAGCGCCTCTTTGAAGATGACATCGGCCGGATCGAAGACTTCTTCAGCGCCGCCTGGATGATGACTTCATCGGATGGAAGATTTCTTCAGCGCCGCTTGGAGGATTAACTTCTTCCGCTCCGGATGTCCTCTTCAGTTCCATCGGTGGCTCGGATGAGTGAAGACGACTCAAGGTAGGATGATCTTCAGGGGATTAGTGTTAGGTTTTTGTAAGGGGGGTTTGGGTTAGATTAGGGGTATGTGGGTGGTGGGTTTTAATGTTGGGGGGGTTGTATTTTTCTTTTACAGGCAAAAGAGCTGAACTTTTTGGGGCATGCCCCCACAAATGGCCCTTTTAAGGGCTGGTAAGGTAAAAGAGCTTTGAAATTTATTTAATTTAGAATAGGGTAGGGATTTTTTTTATTTTGGGGGGGTTTGTTAGTTTATTAGGGGGCTAAGATTAGGTGTAAGTAGCTTAAAATTGTTGTAATATTTTTAACATGTTTGTAACTTACTTTTTTATTTTTTGTAACTTAGCTTTTTTTATTTTTTGTACTTTAGTTAGTTTATGTAATTGTATTTAATTGTAGTTATTTGTAGGTAGTTTATTTAGTTAATTTAATGATAGTGTAGTATTAGGTTTAATTGTAACTTAAGTTAGGATTTATTTTACAGGTAATTTTGTATTTCTTTTAGCTAGGTAGTTATTAAATAGTTAATAACTATTTAATAACTATTCTAACTAGCTAAAATAAATACAAAGTTACCTGTAAAATAAATATAAATCCTAAGATAGCTATAATATAATTATTAATTACATTGTAGCTATCTTAGGGTTTATTTTACAGGTAAGTATTTATTTTTAAATAGGAATAATTTATTAAAGTATAGTGTAGTGTTAGGTGTAATTGTAACTTAGGTTAGGATTTATTTCACAGGTACATTTCTCTTTATTTTAGCTAGGTAAGCTATTAAATAGTTAATAACTATTTAATAGTTATTGTACATGGTTAAAATAAATTGAAAGTTACCTGTAAAATAAATATAAATCCTAAGATAGCTATAATATAATTATTATTTATATTGTAGCTATATTAGGGTTTATTTTAAAGGTAAGTATTTAGTTTTAAATAGGATTCATTTAGTTAATAAGAGTTAATTTATTTAGATTTATTTAATTAATATTTAAGTTAGGGGGGCGTTAGGGTTAGGGTTAGACTTAGGTTTAGGGGTTAATCATTTTATTACAGTGGCGGCGGCGTAGTGGGGGGCAGGATAGGGGTTAATAAATTTATTATAGGTGGCGACGGTGTAGGGGGGGCAGATTAGGGGTTAATAAATTTATTAAAGGTGGCGACGGTGTAGGGGGGGCAGGATAGGAGTTAATACATTTAATATAGGCTGCGGCGGGTTCAGGGAGCGGCGGTTTAGGGGTTAATACATTTATTATAGTTGCTGTGGGCTCCGGGAGCGGTGGTTTAGGGGTTAATATGTATAGAGTAGCTTGCGGTGGGCTCCGGGAGCGGCGGTTTAGGGGGTAATAACTTTATTTAGTTGCGGCGGTGTAGGGGGGGTCAGATTAGCGGTGTTTAGACTCGGGGTACATGTTAGGGTGTTAGGTGTAGACAGCTCCCATAGGAATCAATGGGATGTCTGTCAGCAGCGAACTTGTACTTTCGCTATGGTCAGACTCCCATTGATTCCTATGGGATCCGCCACCTCCAGGGGTGGCGGTTTGAAAACCAGGTACGCTGGGCCGTAAAAGTGCCGAGCGTACCTGCTAGTTTTTTGATAACTAGCAAAAGTAGTGAGAATGTGCCGCACTTGTGTGCGGAACATCTGGAGTGACGTAAGAATCGATCTGTGTCGGACTGAGTCCGGCGGATCGAAGTTTACGTCACAAAATTCTACTTTTGCCGGTCTCGAGCCTTTGATAACTAAGGCGAATCAGCCTCGCCACAAATACGCTGCGGAATTCCAGCGTATTTGAGGTTGACGGCTTGATAACTAGGCCCCATAGTGTCTGGCCAGGGATCTATAACAGAAAAAGCATCCCAATACATAGACTATGTTTTGCGGCCATCACTATTAGATCTGCCATCATATTTAAAAGACACTCAGGAAGTTCTAAAAATTATAAATGGCATGTTTTTTGAGAGGGGCTGGCTCTTAGTAGCCATAGATGTTGAATCTTTACACTCCTCAATACCCCATAATGAGGGCATAGCTGCTAGTGAGTATTTTCTCAAACAGAGAGGTCAACTCTTCTCAAAACACACAGCTTTTGTGAGCAAATTACTCAGATTTGTACTAGAGCACAACTATTTTACATTTGATGGTAGATTCTATCAGCAGGTGAGGGGTACAGCAATGGGGACTTGCTGTGCCCCCACCTATGCTTGTTTATACTTAGGAAAATGGGAGAAAGATGTGGTCTATGGAGGAAGCCAGGGAGCAAATATAAAGCTCTGGCTTCGCTTCATAGACGATATATTACTATTCTGGTAAGGCACAACTGAATCTTTAAATGAATTCATGAGAGAATTAAATCAAAATGAGTTCAATTTGAAATTCAAATTTGAATATAGTGAAACCAGAATAACGTATCTGGATCTAACAATCACAGCCCAAGGGGAAAAAATTGTTACAGAAACTTATAGAAAAGAAACAGCAGGGAACAACCTGCTAATGGCAGATAGCCATCATCCTAGATCCCTAATTAAAAATATTCCTAAAGGTCAATACTTACCCCATAGAAGAAATTGTACAGAATTAGAAACTTTTAAATTAGAAGCAAAACAGCTCAAAAATAGATTTAGATTAAGAGGTTATCCCCAAAATTGCCTGAAAAAAGCATACACAGTAGCCGTTAAAAAGAATAGGGATGAATTATTATACAGAGCTAAAGATGAAGATGCAACCAATATGATCAGATTCATCTCCACATATAATAATAAATGGCAAAATGTAAGGGCAATTTTACAAAAGCATTGGCCAGTTCTAACAATTGACAAAGATATTATTCATTTTGTGGGAGATAGACCCGTCAGGACAGCTCGAAGGGCTCCCAACCTCAAAGATATACTGGTGTATAGTCACTACACAAAAGATGTAAAAAGATCATGGCTACAACAATACCATGAGAGATAGGGCAATATCAGATGTAAGAGGTGCTCAGTATGTACGAATATGCAAGAAGGCAGATTTTTTGTTGACAAATATGGTAAGACTTTTAAAATAAAAGGGAAAATTAACTGTCGAAGTGAAGGTATTATTTATTTAGTCTTCTGTAATTGCCCGATGTATTACGTTGGGAAAACCTATAGGGAACTCAAGGAACGTATAAAAGAACACAAAAGGGACATGTCAAATGAAATTAAAACTAGTAGCGTAGCTAGACATTTCAAAAAATTTCATGAAAGTAATGAACATAAACTAAAGTTTTTGGGTCTAGAAAAAGTGGACCTGTCCATTAGAGGGGGGAACCTTGATAATTTACTCCTACAAAAGGAGTGTAGGTGGATATTTGACATTAAATCTTTAAAACCATATGGGTTAAACGAAGAAATTAATTACGCTCCATTTCTATAAAAAGTGTAAGAGAATAAAATAAGGAATCTGCTAAAATTATTCCCAAACTATTACTGACTTAGAATTATTGAATATTTAAGTCTGTTAAAGTTATGCAAAGAAAAAGAATTGTGTGCAATTCCATATCAGAATAAGTATTAATTTTCATTTGTATATTTTTGCAAAATCATATGGGATTAAAAAGTATTCAAAAAATTCTTATGATTTGTTGGTAAAAGTGGAATTACTATAAATTGATAATTCTTAAAATTGTACATGATTGCAAGATGGTATAAAACTTCAAATGCTAAAGAGTGTATTTTTTTACTTAAATAACTCCTAAAACAAATAGAAGATTGGATATCTGAACGGACATATACTAAGGTGTCGTTTTCATTTCACCTGTATGGGCAGAGAAACTATACGGCTTAAAAGTCAGGTAACTGATGAATGAGAAACAAGCCGGATGAAGCCCTGTTCTTTGACATACCAATGAGGGTGAAACGCGCGTTGCAAGCTAGAAGCAATTAGTTTCTTTGAGGGTAACAGCTGTACCCTCCATGTTGTTTGCTAACCGGAGACAGTAAATCACAGGAGTGGTTGAGTAGCAGGTACACTCACGGATGGGAAACCACCACAGAAGCGGAATGGAACAGAGCTGGCCGACTACAGCTGCATTGTAAGTAGGAGTGAAAGCAAAGTCACTGAGGATCTACAATCAAGGTAAGCGCAGTATAATAAAAGCTGCGTTCTCTACTTGCTTGAAATAATAAGCAGGGAGGAATACTATAAGCCTACCTGGTGAGGCGTTGTCTGCATGCTGTCAGGGAACATCACTTATATTGTGTTGCACACTTTACCTATGTACTTATTTCACACCACTTGTAATTTTGCTAACATTATTTTTGCTAACATAAGTTTCTGTCTGTTCTGCCTGTGTTCCACACCTGCTTCCTGTAGCCTAACCACAACGCTCAGAGCTAAGTTCCATGACCTATATACTGTCTATATGATATCCTGTAAGCTGCAAAATACATTTTTTTCTTTGCTACAAAATACATTTTTTTCTCCTCCTTCATGTCTGTCTTTTTTTTCATATATGATTATGCTGCATGCCAATAAGGCCAATAGGAATTATATTACTGTGTTAGGCTTGGCCAATAAGATGATGCTACGCACCAGAAATGCCCACGTGTGCCCAAATGTATCCACGTCTATATATTGTGCTTTTGGGTCTACAATAAACGAAACCTTTGCTAATGATAACCTGCCTGTGTGTGTTATTTTGGTAATTGTTTCCCAGACGTCTGAGAAGGTCACTGTTTTCATCCAAGACTCATCTTCCAATAATGTCCCGGGATAATTCCTAACAATCTGGTGTCAGGAGCGTGGGATAGGCCAGGAGCCTTCGACAGGGTGAGTAATTTTGTCTATATATTGTGACTTGATTTCTGTGCCCTGTGGGAGGCCCATTAAGGTCTATATCCAGTTAGTTGTGGAATTTTTTTTTGTCTTTGGTAGAACCCGGGTGGGTAAAAAAAAAGTGTCTAGGGAGACCTCCATGAAGTTTAAGGTTTAATTTGGCCCTCTGAAGTCTTGGTTGAGACCAGTACCTTATTGCTGCTATTTATGTTTTGTCTTGTTATTGCAACTCTATTATAAGTACATATACGCAGGTGTAAGACGCACCGTTTACCGTGTCGAAAGTCACTGCCTAATGATGCACGGATAAACGATAGCACGGTGACACCTGTATAGAATGTGCACTTTTGCTTCATATTGTAATTGTTTTGTTATTTGAGTCATATGTATCATGAAATTATTTGTCTTATATGTTCTGTATTACTCATATTGTATACTGTTTGTATTTTAATATTGCGATTCTATTATGAAGACATAGACACAACTCGTGTCCTGTGTTCACTATCGCTCACCATTTCTTATTGTATTTTCATTGTATATTTCATTGCTGCTATTTTATTATAAGGACATAAGATTCATCTTGTGTCTACTATTGCATGAGTTAGTGGAGACAACAACTGACTTTAAGTACTGAGATACGCCGTCCTGGCTAGCAGTTTTGAAGACTACATGTAACAGTGTATGAAACAGCTGTTGTTAGTGACGGATTAGTCAGAACTTGCCTCCATTAGACGCTAAATCCCTTTGATTGTGTGTGTGTGTAAGGCTATTACTGGTCAGGGGTCATGGGGACCGGTCAAAGTAAACAAAGCCAAACTGAGGGAGAAACATGTAAACAATATGTGGCCAGACAGGAGGATATTGGGTGGGCAATGGTCATCCCATTTTTAGATGACGTCAGTGGCTATACAGAGTATATAGATCCAAGAAATGCATTTCCTAGGAATGGTTGTAATTGTAAATTTCATAAAGACATGTTAAGAGGTTTGTGTTTGGGAAATGAAAAAGCATTTGATTTGTATACAGGAGATCCCGATTGGGACATGCAATACATGAGACAAGCTGCTGAGTATTGGTTAAAATATTGTGACAGATATAAATTCAGTGGTAATAATAGACACAGTAAAATAGATAAATCTAAACTTTCTAGAATTATTTTACGTCCTCCTCCAATAGTCTATGCAAAAAATGTCCCAGATACAATAGCCACTGCCCCTATGGCTGCGCCACCGCCATATGCGGGAATATATCCAAGTGTTACTAAATATAATGACGAAGATTTAATTGTGGCTTACAATACAACTAGAACACATCCACCCCCTCCACTTCATGGAGATGTACAGGGGGCTGAGGCACCTGATGATGTAAGTGTCCAGGAGCCTCATAGAATTGAGCCTGCAAGAGAAGCACCACATTTTGGAGTTACATCTAGTGGCCGTGTTAGTACTCGCCCAAGGAGATATAGTGACTCCGACTACTGCCCACGTCCGAATGTAACTTTGCCAGTCCATGGAATTCACACTCCAGAGTCTCCAGACGTCTCTGTCTGCAATGAGACCAAACAACAATTAATGCCTTGGGTACCACAACCTATTCAAAAACATGAAGATGCAAATTGGGCAGACCCCCGCTGCATCTCTGGCACCAGTGCCATAAGTACTATGCCATATTTAATTGCTGGGGACCAAATGATTATCAAACCCCTCACGGCAGGTGAATTAAGTGATATTACCAGGGACTGCCCCGACCCTTTAAGACAACCTGCTGCCTGTATCCTTCACCTTAAGCGATATTTACAGGGAGCCATGTATGCACAAACTGACATTAAAATGATAATTGATAAATTGTATAATTATCACGAAAATGATGAATGGGATTGGACTAAAGTTCCTACAATACACACAAATGACACAAGCACCTCGGTCACTTCATATGGTTTAGCAAACCCAGTAACTAGGGCAACCATGTGGACAGAATTAGAAACTGAAATAAAACGCTGTAGTAAGACACAGCAATCTATGAGTGCAGTTTTAGCATGTAAACAGAAACCTGACGAGGCAATTTTAGACTTTGCTAAAAGATTTTTTAAATGTTGGGCAGAGGAAGGAGGCTTATCCTCCGGGGATGGAATGGCTGTATTAAAGAATCAGACTATGTTAGGGTGTATGACACCAACAGACAGTCTTTTGTTTAAACAACTCATACCTGATTGGCCCAAAATGACCTCAAAAGAATTATTATCAGCTATTGAGTCTCGTCATGCTGCAGGATGTTTTGATAAAAGTGTTAAGGGTGCATATGTTCAGGTTAATGATAACACACTTCCACGCCATAGGCAAAGGGGGGGTAGAGTTAATCAAGACCACAGACGCAACATGTGTTTTAATTGTGGGGAAACAGGACACTGGAAAAATGAATGTCCCCATCCGCCCCGTAAGGGCAGGGATAACTTTTATCCCAGGGACAACCACCGATCACACTCACACTCACCACCTAGACGTGACAACCGACCACCACAACACAGAATACAATGGCCATAGGGCTGCCCGGAGGGAGGCACCCTACTCTTACCCAAAGTTACATCGTATTATAATCGTGAGCCCTTCGTTACTCTTAACATAGAGGGCTCCGAATTACAATTCCTCGTAGATACGGGAGCTACTTGCTCCACTATCTCGGGCGAATTATACGATGGACCCTTGCGAGAGTCCAATCCCTCTGTGGGAATCACAGGTGTGCCAATTCCTACCTTCCGCACTCCACTCCTCACAGTTCAAATACCCGACTCTCCCAAAACTTTGTCCCACTCGTTCCACATTATCAAGGGTTGCCCCTTTAGTCTCCTTGGTCGAGACTTGATGGGTAAACTGGGAATAATGATGACAATATCACGGAACGGTGGCATGACGGTCGACTTTGACCTCAGTGAATCAGGCGAATCGCCCGAGGAATCTCTGTCATCAGAGACGGCCATGTTAAGCAATCAGATACATCAGGTTACTGACCATGTCCGTAATCTGCCTTCAGCCACAGATTTTGACACTCTCTTTGACAGCATTCCCCCTACCTTATGGTCAACAGGACCATATGATACGGGGACCATAGACTGCACCCCATATAGGGCAACGTTGCGTGAAGACTGCTCCCCAGTTTTCATTAAACAATACCCTATTAGTGACGACAAACTGGAGGGCATAGGCCCCATGATTAAGGTATTTCTGGAGAAAGGTATTCTGAAACATACCATCTCCCCGTATAACACACCCATTAACCCCTTGCCTAAGCCGGCGGGTGGTTATCGTTTTATTCAAGACCTAAGGGCCTTGAATAAATTAATTATACCTCTCCCTCCCTTAGTCCCGGATGTGACCGCACTACTTACGGCCATTCCACACAATGCAGAAATTTTTTCTACCATTGATTTGGCTAATGCTTTCTTCTCTGTACCCGTTGATGTGGACACTCAACAGTTGTTCAGTTTCACGTACAGGGGGCTTCAGATGACCTGGAAAAAAATGCCCCAAGGATTTACCGATAGTCCGGCCGCATTCGGCCTAGTCCTCAATACCATGCTCAAGAGCTGGACCAGCCCCTGTGGTTCCGTCCTTTTGCAATATGTTGATGACCTGTTATTGTGTAGTACTTCATGCGAGGCAGGGGAAAAGGACCTAGTGGACCTTTTGTTGTTCCTCGCCCATGAAGGGCTCAAGGTGTCTAAACAGAAACTACAAATCTGCCAGCCACAAGTTGAGTACTTAGGCTTTGTCCTGTCCAAAGGCAAATGAGAACTCAGTGCAAAAAGAGTAAAAGCCCTCTCTAAACTGCCAAAGCCTGCCACTCCCAAAGAAATGCTGACCTTTTTTGGGATAATAAACTATTGTCGACAGTGGATACCAGACTGCTCCCACTACGACTCAATCCTCCGCACCGTTTGCCACAGTGACTCTCCACCCACAATTCACTGGACAGAGACTCTGACCCATGCATACAATGAACTTGCCAGGTCCATCACCACTTCCCCTGCCCTCGGCCTCCCTGACTACACAAAGCCTTTTCATTTGTACACAAGGGAAAATTGTAAAATCATGGCGGCTGTCTGTGCCCAAGAGCATGGTAGTAACTCTTTCCGTCCTGTAGCCTTTTTATCTAAAAAGCTGCCCATCCCTGTGCAGGGTATGCCTTCATGCCTGCGATCCCTCGCAGCGTGTGCCATGGCCGTTGAGATGTGCGAACCTATCACACTGGGACATTCACTTGTTTTACATACCTCCCATCAGGTTTTGCACCTCCTTAACAATCTGCAAACACAACACATGACTGCCCAGAGACTTAGTGGTTATGAAATACTGCTTACCAGTACTTCTGAGTTAACCATTAAGTACTGTGCAACTAACTCAGGCCCTGCGTCTATTCTCAAGGCCTTGTTATCCTCTGACGTACCACAATCTGACCTCCCCCTTCATGACTGCATTGCACTCATTCACTCCAGCACAACACCGCGCCCTGACCTCAGGGACACCCCTATTCCGGGGGTCCCTGACGTCTTTGTGGACGGCTCATGTCGCCGCCCAGATGACCACACGTACCTTGCAGGATATGCAGTGGTCCAGCTTCCCGACATTGTTATTGAATCTTCCTGTGTCATGCATAATTCTGCTCAGGCAGCTGAATTAATAGCTCTCACTCGAGCCTGTGAACTTTTTGCTGATGCCTCTGTAAATATCTATACCGACTCCAGATATGCCTTTGGAGTGGTACATGATTTTGGCATGATTTGGAAACAAAGAGGTTTCAAGTCTGCCGACGGTAAAAGCATCAGTCACACCACACTTATCACAGAACTTTTGCAAGCTATCCTGCTCCCAAAAGAAATAGCTGTAATACACTGTAGAGCACATACTAACCTTAACAATCCTATTGCTAGGGGTAATGCATTAGCTGACACAGTAGCCAAACAAGCAGCTAAGATCTCTCCATTTCAAGACAGTGTTTATCCCATACTTGTGGCACCCTCTCTGGTCGACGATGTGCTCACATCGTCACTACAGCAGTTTGCCACTGTCACTGATGTCAAATACTGGGTCTCTCAGAAGCTCGAATTAAACCCTCAGGGGTTTTATTCGAAAGAGGGGAAAGATGGGACAATCATTGGTATCCCTGAAACTAGTGCACCCATTTTTATTTCACAAGCCCACGGTGTCAGTCACCTGAGCATCCACAACACTTTACAGTTAATCAAACCTTACTTCTGCATACAAAATCTACAGTTACATGTACAATCTTACATTAACCGTTGCATCACTTGTCTGCAAACCAAACACAACAATAAACCTGCAAAACATGAACATCTAACACCACCATCCGCACCTTTCACCCACCTGCAGATAGATTTCACACACATACCTAAAACAGGAACCAAACAGTTTTACCTGCTGGTCATAGTTGACCAATTTTCTCGCTGGCCTGAGGCCTTTCCTACCACTAGGGAAGACGCAAAAACAGTAGTGAAACACCTTTGCACTGATGTCATTCCCAGATTTGGTTGCCCCCTGCAGATTAACTCAAACAATGGCCCAGCTTTTGTTAGTAAGGTATTGCAGGAATTGGTAACTCACTTACAGATAAAATGGAAGTTTCACATACCATATCACCCCCAGAGCTCAGGGGTGGTAGAAAGGATGAACCGGACCATTAAGGAAAAACTCCTTAAGGCCACGGGAGGGAATTGGGTCAAATGGCAGGATCATTTACCTGCAGTCTTAGCTGAGGTACGGATGTCCCCAAGCAAATCCACTCAGCTGTCTCCTTTTGAGATTTTAATGGGTAGACCGTTCCCCACTCCCTGGGTCAGGAACCCACACATAGTCACTGGTGATTTGGATTTAATCAGGGAACGATATGTACATGAATTAATCTCTGTTTTGAATGGCAACTATGGTGATGTGGCTTCTCGTTTTCCTCTTCCCTCACAGGAACCAACCCACAGCTTCAAGGTCGGAGACACAGTGTGCATCAGACAGCTGAATAAAGCAAAGAAGGGAGGCTTCCCATACGGTCCACCTACCGAAGTTGTGGCCATCACTCGTACTGCCATCCTCACAGCCCAGGAGCCCATCTGGATCCACGCATCTAGGGTAAAGCTCTGTCCAAAGAGGGGTGAAGCTGGCTGTCTAGTCCCTTCTGAAACATCTGTACCACCAGTCCAGGACATCTCAGACAACAGTTGTGCCTAAAGAGGGGTGAAGTGTTCACAAAGTCCCTTCTGTAACACCTGTAGCATTCTCGACTGCCAGTCCAAAGAGGGGTGAAGTTGGTCGCACAGTCCCTTCTGTAACATCTATATCCACAGCACGTTTCTGCAACAACATGATCGCCATTCAGGGGTCCCCCTGTTTGGTATACCTGTACCTCCTTTCCTCCTTGCTCTTGGTTGCAATACCCGGATGGATAATAGCCTCCTGCTATTATGAGACACCGGACGAACAATATGGTATTGCCCCTGTTTGCAATTACTTCATCACTCCCCCTGACTCACTCCAGAAACAAAACACAACCAAGAACTCAACAACCCTGCCAACACCACATGTTCCAGCCCTCTGTAGAGCCCGAAGGTCAGCAGACCGGACCCCTTTCAGGGTGATCGAGCACATACCCTCAAAAATGGCCATTACACAAACCACATCACCACGCTCTACAACCTTTTGGTACAATTCTTCAAATCTCCACGTTGCCACTTATGCCTTTGACTATTGTGACATTATTCTATGCCCCAGGGATGTAGTAACACAGTGTAACATTTACCACGATATCCCTTCCAGGTCATTCTATATGTGTCTAGGGAGGGATGATAATAGTAATGATGATTGTAAATACTCAAATTCTGATGGGTGGGATGCAGATGGAGGCCTTAGATGGGGAACTGTTATATTCACCGAGAAAGATAGAATTAGGAGATCCTTAATGGAAAGAATGACCCTTTCTAAGTCCGGACTTTGCCTTTCGGCAGGTAAACCAGGACAGAGTATGAAACTTACTTTGACTATTGAAAACCCCAGTCCAATTGATAGTGGCCCTTATATGCTCTCTTTTTGGGAAAGAGGGGCCTTATCCCGAGATAAGGGTGGTTTCCAACTTCAAGATATGGTTAATTCCTCTGAATGGAACAAAATTGTCACTAAATTTTATCAAAACCTTGGTCAAAACCTAATTAATACCCAGTCCCCATCTCAGGGCATGATTGCTATAGCTGATCCCTCACCAAGAGATACTATGGCCTTAGAAACAGGTTATTCAGACAAAAACCTTTGGTTAGAATGGATGGCCTTTTCGGCCAAACAATATAATAGATCAAATTGTTATGTTTGTGGTAATGCCCGGCCCCATTTAGGTACTGTCCCCCTTAACATCCCTAGTAACGCTGAGTCCTGCTTTCTCAGCCTGTATACTAATACCATTGTTAATCAGTCAACCTGTATTGCCTGGAAGGAAAAATACCCCATTATTACTAAAACCCCACACCTCGGTGAGGGAATTTCTATATATCCTGGTAACTACACTTGTTATAGGGGCACAGGAAAAGGTAGATTTTTAGGTAACTTTACATCTGGGTACTGTTATAAGTATAGTAACCTCAACACCTATAACCACATTCAGTCGTTAGGTGACATATATTGGATTTGCGGGGATATGAAAATCCGCATTAGGCTAGAGGGACAATGGTCTGGGGAATGTGCTCTAGCAAAAGTAATCATGCCTCTCCACATTTTAGGTGTAGATGACATACACATACACACTCACCACACCTCCTCTCATCGTACACGGAGACAGACTAAGGCTATCCCAGGTAGTTTTGACCCCCATGTATACATAGACGCTATAGGGGTCCCAAGGGGGGTCCCAAATGAATTTAAGGCCCGTGACCAGGTTAAAGCTGGATTTGAATCCATCTTCCCCATCATAACTGCCAATAAAAATGTAGACTGGATAAACTATATATTTTATAATCAACAACGTTTTGTTAATTATACCAGAGATGCCCTTAAAGGCATTGCTGAGCAACTCGGCCCAACCTCTTACATGACATTCCAAAACCGCATGGCCTTAGACATGCTTTTAGCAGAGAAAGGAGGGGTGTGTAAAGTCATTGATGATCAAACTGGTGGGTCTTGCTGTACATTCATACCAGATAATACAGGTCCCACTGGAAAAGTAACGCTTGCTATTAAGAAATTGGAAGAATTATCCATTGAATTAAAGAAAAACTCAGGCATTGATAACCCCTGGGATACATTCTTCACTGGCTTAGGCTTCCTAGACTGGCTAAAAAATATTGGTACCTTTATTGTTTTCATTGCTTTGTTTATACTATTCTGTTATTGTTGTTTTAAGATAGTTGTTTTCTGCATTGCTAAACATACACGCCTGCCACCCCAAACCCCTATTTCACAATACCTACAGGTTCTACCACACCAACCTACTCGAACTCCACAACATCGTCGATACCATCCTACTAATACCACATACAAAAATGTCCCATTCCACTCCAGACGTTAGTCCAGTAGTAGTCATTGTTATGACTAAAGAGGGGAATTGTCAGGGAACATCACTTATATTGTGTTGCACACTTTACCTATGTACTTATTTCACACCACTTGTAATTTTGCTAACATTATTTTTGCTAACATAAGTTTCTGTCTGTTCTGCCTGTGTTCCACACCTGCTTCCTGTAGCCTAACCACAACGCTCAGAGCTAAGTTCCATGACCTATATACTGTCTATATGATATCCTGTAAGCTGCAAAATACATTTTTTTCTTTGCTACAAAATACATTTTTTTCTCCTCCTTCATGTCTGTCTTTTTTTTCATATATGATTATGCTGCATGCCAATAAGGCCAATAGGAATTATATTACTGTGTTAGGCTTGGCCAATAAGATGATGCTACGCACCAGAAATGCCCACATGTGCCCAAATGTATCCACGTCTATATATTGTGCTTTTGGGTCTACAATAAACGAAACCTTTGCTAATGATAACCTGCCTGTGTGTGTTATTTTGGTAATTGTTTCCCAGACGTCTGAGAAGGTCACTGTTTTCATCCAAGACTCATCTTCCAATAATGTCCCGGGATAATTCCTAACACATGCAATACAGCTAAAGATTTTAAAGACAAGTGATAATGACTCAGAATTTGCATATATCTACAATATAACTAAAAGCTGTGACTGTTGGAATATTAATATCTGTGAGCAAAATACCCGTGAGTGTTTTATAAATACCTTGCCATAATCTCCCACTGAAGATTGCAACAAAGTAAATGTGGAGCATAAATTAGAAGTTAAAAGTATGGGACTTTAAACATCAGAACCCTCTATGAAACTTCCTCTTTTTTTCTCCCAGTTTACTGGGAATTTTTTCGGTATACCGATAATTTAAAGTGGGCCCACATTGAATACGTTGTAATAGATGTCTGTGTTTTCTCTTGTAGCAATAAAGTATTTGCTTAGTATATTAAGGTATTCATCTTATTTTTAACATTGTAATAATATATAATTGTTAAGTTGTTTAGGAGGTTTAGGGAACCATAATTTGTGGTCTCTTCTATCACTGGGAAAACAATTAGGATACAATAGACCTTATGCTCTGGTGCTGGACAAGGGGATACAAATGTGGGCCAATGGTCTTACATTTTCTTGTTTCATAAAACAATTTATACTCCTTTTTTCCCCCCCGAGCACTATCTTTCCTGATAAATACTGAATAATCAGGGAATTTAAATTGGGCTGGTCACGTATATATGAGTGGTGCAATTAGTTGTTTTTCTAAAACTATATATATATATATATATATATATATATATATATATATATATATATATATATATATATATATATATATATATAGTCCAGAGATTTAGATATCAAAATAACGAGTATTGCATTGAGCAATGATACTTTTTTTTAATGGACTAACTATACATTTATAAGTTGACAAGCTTTCGGAAGAGTTCCTTCCTTTATCAAGTCTGGAGCAATACTGACCAATTCAATGGAATTTACAGATTATATCTTAAAACACAGAATAGCTAAAAAGACAGAAAGTGCAGGGAGAGGAGGAGGTGTCGTAAAAATCATGAGGGGGGCTTAGGTAACAGGCAGACAGTGTCCAGTGCAAGCGAACAGACAGGGGAAATATATAGCTATACATAGAGCATATACTGACATAAAGTTATATATCAACATTGAATCAATATCTATAAAATGTGAAATTGTATATACAGGGGAATACAAAAGTTAAAAAAGACAAAAGTGGGGACATAGGCTTAACTGTGTACCTATGTATAAAGAATGTGGAATATACAATGTAATTGACTAAATGAAAGTACATTACAAAAAATTCTGATAATGTGTTAAGAATCCAGAGTCCACATTTAGTCCAGAATTAAACAAGTTGAAGTGCATTATCATTTTCATTTCAAAGGTTTTTCATTCCATGTTGTTTTTGAAGTTGCCTCTGAGAATTTTGATTTTTAAGTTTTGGATGGAGTGTTCAGGTTGGGTGAAATGGTGACCAACAGGGGTGCTGTATTTTGTTTCACAGTGGTTTTTGATTGAGTGTCTGTGTAAGTTCATCCGAAGGTGCAGTTTTTGGCTTGTTTCTCCAATATAGCATCCCACTTCACATGCAGTGCAATGTATCATGCATACCCCATTTGCAGATATACATGAATATGCCCCTTTAATGTTATAGAATTTATTATTGTGATTTGCTGTGCTGATTTCACAAACGTGTTGACAAAGTTTGCAGAGAGCTTTACAGCAGAACTTGGCTCCATTCTGAGTGTTCTTTTTCTCAAGGGGTAGCTTCCTATGTACCAGTTTCTGCTTTAGGTTAGGTGGTTGTCTGTATGCCAGGATTGGGGGTTTTGGAAAGATTTTTTTGAGTGTGGGATCCGCTAGGAGTAGTGGCTGTAAGACTTTTATGATTTTCCGTATCCCTTCCACAGCAGGGTTGTATTTGACTACTAGTGGGATATGTGATATGTTTTTTTTCTCCCTGTATTGTAGCAAGTGTTCACATGGAGTACTAAGGGCAGAGTTAATTTTTTTATTTATAATCCTTGTTTTGTAACCTTTTTCTCTGAATGATTGGGACAGTGTGATGAGGTGTTTGTCATGGTCCTTGGTATCTGAGCAAATTCTGTGGTATCTTGTAGCCTGACTGTAGATTATGGATTTTTTAATGTGATTGGGGTGGAAGCTGGAGCTGTTGAGGTAGCTGCATCTATCTGTTGATTTCCTGTATACAGATGAGTGCAGTTTGCCATTTGTGATGGATATTGTTGTATCCAGGAAGCTGACATAATCTCTAGAAAAGTTCATTTTAAGCTTGATTGATGCATGGAATAGATTAAATGATTTATGAAAATGTTCAAGTTTTTTTTTTCTCCTTCTGTCCATATGATGAAAATATCATCTATGTAGCGCAAGTATTTGAAGGGTTTGTGAGGGTGAGTGGCTAGGAATCTCTGTTCTAAGTCAGCCATGAAGAGGTTTGCGTACTGTGGTGCCATTTTGGTGCCCATGGCTGTTCCCATGGTTTGTTAGTAGATGGAGTGGTTGAAAATTAAATAATTGGGAGTAAGTATAAATTCTGTAAGTTTACTGACTGTAGAAGCACTATATGTCTGGTTAGGGCTGTCGGAGGAAAGAAATGGTATTGATGCCTGCTTAAACTTTCTTTCCTCTGACAGCCCTAACCAGACATATAGTGCTTCTATAGTCAGTAAACTTACAGAATTTATACTTACTCACAATTATTTAATCTTCAACCACTCTATCTACTTACAAACCATGGGAACAGCCATGGGCACCAAAATGGCACCACAGTACGCATAGTGGGATGTTATATTGGAGAAACAAGCCAAAAACTGCACCTTCGAATGAACTTACACAGACACTCAATCAAAAACCACTTTGAAACAAAATACTGCACCCCTGTTGGTCACCATTTCACCCAACCTGACCACTCCATCCAAAACCTCAAAATCAAAATTCTCAGAGGCAACTTCAAAAACACCATGGAAAGAAAAACCTTTGAAATGAAAATAATGCACTTCAACTTGTTTAATTCTGGACTAAATGTGGACTCTGGATACTTAACACATTATCAGAATTTTTTGTAATGTACTTTCATTTAGTCAATTACATTGTATATTCCACATTCTTTATACATAGGTACACAGCTAAGCCTATGTCCACACTTTTGTCTTTTTTAACTTTTGTATACCCCCACAATTTCACATCTTTATAGATATATAGAGTATATGCTCTATGTTTAGCTATATATTTCCCCTGTCTGTTCTCCTACACTGGACACTGTCTGCCTGTTACCTAAGCCCTCCTCATGATTTTTTACGACACCTCCTCTTCCGAAAGCTTGTCAACTTATAAATGTATAGTTAGTCCAATAAAAAAAAGTATCATTGCTCAATGCAATACTCTTGCTATTTTGATATATATATATATATATATATATATATATATATATATATATATATATATATATTTATATATATATATACACACTTATGATACACATACAATACACATACACATATACACAAATTCATATACGCACATTACACAATCTCTATACAAACATACATACACAGACATACATGCACAGGCATATATACATATATGTGATATACATACAATACACACACATATACACAAATTCATATACACACATTACACAACCTCTACAGGCACATATACATACACACACACTACATATAGACATGGATATCACACAGATACCTAAATACCTAAATGCATACACACATACACAGACATATATATATATATATATATATATATATATATATATATATATATATATATATATATATATATATATATATATATATATATATAGTATATATATAAACACATATGATACACATACAATACACATACACATATACACAAATTCATATACACACATTACACAATCTCTATACACACATACATACACAGACATACATGCACAGGCATATATACATACATATGATACACATACAATACACACACATATACACAAATTCATATACACACATTACACAATCTCTATACACACAGACACTACATATAGACATGGATATCACACACATACCTAAATGCATACACACATACATACATACACACACACACAGACACTACATATAGACATGGATATCACACACATACCTAAATGCATACACACATACATACATACACACACTACATATAGACATGGATATCACACACATACCTAAATGCATGCACACATACATACATATACACACATTACACAATCTTTATACACACAGACACTACATATAGACATGAATATCACACACATACCTAAATGCATACACACATACATACATACACACACACACACATACTACATATAGACATGGATATCACACACATACCTAAATGCATACACACATACATACATACATACATACACACACACTACATATAGACATGGATATCACACACATACCTAAATGCATACACACATACATACATATACACACATTACACAACCTCTACAGGCACATATACATACACACACACACTACATATAGACATGGATATCACACACATACCTAAATGCATACACACATACATACATACATACACACACACACTACATATAGACATGAATATCACACACATACCTAAATGTATACACACACACACACACTACATATAGACATGGATATCACACACATACCTAAATGCATTCACACATACATACATACACACACACACCCACACACTACATATAGACATGAATATCACACACATACCTAAATGCATACACACACACACACTACATATAGACATGGATATCACACACATACCTAAATGCATACACACTACATATAGACATGGATATCACACACATACCTAAATGCATACACACATACATACATACACACACACACACACTACATATAGACATGAATATCACACACATACCTAAATGCATACACACACACACACTACATATAGACATGAATATCACACACATACCTAAATGCATACATACACACATACATACACACACACACTACATAAAGACATGGATATCACACACATACCTAAATGCATACACAAATACACAGACATGTATGAATACAAATAATACACACAGCAAACATACATCATGCTACACACACATATAAAGAAGACAAGCACAAAATACATAAGCGCTCAAAGCACAGCAATGAACTATTTAGTTCAGTAGCAGTGAGTATGGATATAATAATAATAAGGACTCCGTGCAATGACAGTGAGTGTCAACAATAAAAAGTGATAAAGCCAGTGTCCATTCCAGCATGTGATGGGGTATGGGACCAGTGTCGGTAGTGACTATGCTTGGAAGTAGCTATCCTTATCAGACTCCAAGTCGAGATATGAGGAATGGACGAACCTCCTCACTATGCCGGCACCTCACTTCCTCCTCTGAGTACGTCTGCTCTTCCAATGGGCCACTTCCAACACCTCCCAATAACAGCAACGTCACCTTTATGTCACAATCCAATTCAAAATAGCACGGCATACCAAACTGCTGAAAAACTCAAAAATGTTATTTAATCTTCAACGGTACAGAAAAAATATCATGAGGGTGTAATGCGAGGGGTGCTCTGACCGGCAGTAAAGTCCAATAGAAAAAAGAATAATAGTCGGCACTCCCAGTAAAAGATAATAATATGTGATTCCTTTATTGGAATTTCTAGGTGGGCAAAGGCTAATGAGTTCACTAATATAGTATATCACTTTCATTTATAGAATTCAACACTTCCTTTTTTTCATTTAATGTAAAGTTATCTGATACTATAAAGGCACATGATAGCATATACAGTAAATATTAGTTGCATGTGGCACCTACGCAGCTGGTGCAGACAATATATACTTTATTTACAAACAGGTAGATTATGAGTTATGCGCACTATAGGGAATTTAATGAATGCAACAAAAGTTGCATTATTTCACCCCCTATATTATTCAGTGAGTATACTGCATTTATGACAGCCGCCTTGTGCGTGCGATATGGTTGCGTTAATCTCCATAACGCACACAATACAAGCAATGTTTTGACGTGCTTGTGCACGCTTTCCCCATAGACATCAATGGGGAGAAAGTGTCAGAAAAAACCTAACACCTGCGATCGCGGAATGAAAAGCTCTGTAACGCAACCCCATTGATGTCTATGGGGGAAAAAAAGTTAAGTTTAAACCATAGATTATTTCCTTCAACCATATACTCAACAGGCAAAATCATATTTAAAAGATACTAGACATGTTTTACAGATCTTAAATAATATCACTTGGGAAGATAGTTTTATGTGGGTAACGATGGATATTACCTCCCTCTATTATAGATCATCAAAAAGGTATAGAAGCGGTAAAATGGAAGCTCTCTAATGATCCAAATTTACAACCTAGTCTCTTAGATTTCATTATAAGAGCTATAGATTTTATTTTACATCATTTTGGTAGAATGATAAACATTATTTACAAATATGTGGTACTGCCATGGGCACCAGTTTCGCGCCAAGTTATGCCATTATATATATGGATTTTTTTGAAAATAATTACATCTGGCATGGCCCCGAGCTTGGCACGGACCTGGTGTCCTGGCATAGATATATTGATGATGTGCTATGTATTTGGAAGGGAGGAGAATCCAATCTTAACCTTTTTGTAGAAAAACTTAATGGTAATGACATGTCTATTGTCTTAACTCCCGAATATAATACTCGCACAATTAATTTTTTAGACTTAACACTATATATTAAGGATAATATGATATATAGCAAAACCTACTTCAAAGAATGTGACACCAACACATACATAAAACATGACAGCTGCTATCATCCTAACTGGCTGAAAGCAGTGCCAAAGAGCCAGTTTCTAAGAATCTGCAGAAATTGTAGCAATTTAGAGGATTATGATAACCAATCAATCATGCTCAAACAAAGATTTCTGGAAAAAGGGTATAAGAGTCAAATAAACATTTTATTTAAAAAGCCAGCTTTTTTCCTTTCCTGATCGTTGTCTTTTTGTGAAATCACCTGCTGTTTTTTTGTGATATCACCTGTGGGGCTGTTTGCCTGATATCATTCTGTGAGTATACTGCACTTATATATTAAGGTGCACAGACATACTATGTCAATGTGATATTCTTTGAAACAGATACAGACAGAACCCCTTTTTGGGAAGATTGTTAAATCACCTGTGGAGCCGCTTGTCTGATATTACTCTGTGAGTATACTCCACTTATGTATTAATGTGCTCAGACATACTATGCCAATGTGATATTCTTTGAACACAGATACAGACAGAATTCTTCTGGGAAAATTGTGAAACAGAGAGAAAAATCCTTTGGAGATCCCTTAGAACCAGCGCCTCTATCTGCCAATATACATCGTTTGTACAGCTTTGAGAGAGACTGTTTGGAAGGCAGCGGTTCTAACTAAAGGGAAGTAACTATCCTATTGTATATTCTTTTTTTGTTAAGTTTAAACCTAACACCCTAACATAAACCCTATGCCTAAACACCCCTAATCTGCCGCCCCTGACATTGTCAACCGCTAATCTGCCACTCCTGATATCGATGCAACATACATAAATTTATTAACCCCTAATCTGCCGCTCCCGATATCGCTGCCACTATACTAAAGTTATTGACCCCTATTCCCCTGCACCCCAACATCATCCACACTATAATAAATCTAATAACCCCTATTCTGCTGCTCCCCAACATCGCTGCAACTAATTAAAGCTATTAATCCCTAAACCTCTGGCCTCCCACATCACTACCACTAAATAAATCTATTAAACCCCTAAACCACCAGCCCCCCACATTGCAACAACCTAAATTAAACTATATAAACCCTAAACCTAATGTAACCCTAATCCTAACTTAACCCTAACCGTAACCCTAACCTAACTATAAAGTAATTAAAATAGAGCTAAATTATAGTTACAATTATTAACTAAATAATACCTATTTAAAACTAAATACATACTTACCTGTGAAATAAACCTAAGCTAGCTACAATATAACTAATAGTTACATTGTAGCTATCTTAGGTTTTATTTTTATTTCACAGGTAAGTTTGTATTTATTTTAACTAGGTAGACTAGTTAGTAAATAGTTTTTAACTATTTACTAACTACCTAGTTAAAATAAATACAAACTTACCTGTGAAATAAAACATAACCTGCCTTACACAAAAAACTAACATTACAAAAAAATAAAAAACACTAAAATTACAAAAAAATAAAAAAAACTACCATTACAAAAAATTTGGGATTTGGGAGGGGCAGCACATCTACCCTATCCTCTCTCTAAAAGCCAGCACACAGTACAGTGAGCATTAAAGTGAAGGCTTTTTCAGAGAAGACAAGACACGTGCGCTGATTAAGGTTGCTCTTCACAGGCAGTGCTCCTTTAAACCATTGCTTCATTTAGAGTCACCAGCATTTTTGCAGTGGAAACATTCTTGGTGAGAAACTTGGTGAGAAAGCATGGTGAGAAGCATTCTTGGTGAGAAACGGGGATATGCTTACAAGGTGAGGTTGGAGGAGAAGATCTTGTGCTGATATGCTACATCCCCTTGTCAGCTGTGGTGGGTCTGCGAGCGCAGTGCTTATTGCAGGTCTTAGTTACTAACAGACTGGATGCTTTTGTGCACTGCTTAGATCAGCTTGTGATGTCTAATCATAAACTCTCAGCACTAATGTATGTTAGTTACTACTAGCTTTCTCTGCATTCCAGAACCCACAGAGTAAATAGTAAAAGGACACTTAAAAAGTTTAATTACTTGAATAATGATAATTACTGTATGTTGTTTCATGTGAAGGGCAGTGATTGTTTCAAAGTGTATTCTTCTTTCCCTCCCTTCCTCTCTCCCTTCTTTCCCTTTCTCCCTCCCTCCCTCCCTCCCTCAACTCACTCCCTCCCTCCATTCTTTCTTTCTTTCTTCCTTTCCCTCCCTTCTTTGTCTCCCTCCCTTCTTTCTCTTAACTCCCTCCCTTGCTCCCTTCGTTCACTCCTTTCTTTACCTCCCCCTTTTCTCCTATCCCTCCCCACTTTTCTCTTCTCTCTCTCTCTCTCTCTCTCTGTCTCTCTTTCTCTCTCTTTCTCTCCCTCCCTTCTTTCCTTTCCTTTTCTCCCCTCCCCTTATTTTCTCTCCCTTCTCTCAGGGAGAAAATGGTATAAGATGCATGCAATTCAACCCACCTGTATGCAAGTGTTTTGCTATCCCATTTTCTTTTGAATTGTTATGAAAAAAAAAAAAAACATTTTACACACTGACCCATATTAAGGGGAAAAAAGGCCTAAAGCCTTTTGGGGGGGGGGGGGTGCAGCAGAATTTTGAGTGCCTAGGGCAGCACAAAACCTAAATACGCCACTACATTTTACCTTTCCAATGATTCATAATGTTGTAGGTGAAATTGAATCTCTTAGGGAACCTAGTGCCTAGTTTAAAGATCCAGAATGTTTCTCTGCGATTGAGTTCTTTAACTCTGTCGCCACCTCTCTTGGGGCGATATACAAGTACTATTGCCTGCCATCTAAGAGACTCAACTGATTGATTGTGATAATGAATAAAGTGGGTTGCTAGTGCTTAGCACTCTTTATTGCAATTTATATTGCTTAAGTGCTCCCGTATTCAGGACCTTACTTCCCTTGTTGTGAGGCCCACGTATTGAAGTCTACAAACTACACACGAGATAAGATAAACAACGTATCCCATACTGCAATTTATACGTTGGGAATTTTCATACCTTTCTTCTGTGACATATGATTCAAAATGAGTTGAAGGCTGGATATAGTCACAGGCCTTGCACCTTGTGCTGACACATTTGAAGGTACCTTTGTAGGTCAACCAGCTACTAGAAGCAATAGTTTTGGGTAAAACAGTAGGAGAAAGGATATTGCCCAGGGTCACACTACACCTAAAGGATAATCTACATCCTTTTTCTACAGTATCTTTCAATTTATCTGCTAACAAAATAGATAGATGTTTTTTAATAATACTGCAGATCTTATGATACTGATCACTGTAGCTTGTGACCTTAGGTATATCTTTGTTCTTTACAGTTTTAGCACCTTTTTACGATTTATCAAGGAGTTTCTCTATTTGGATAGTGTTTACTTCCCTCAGGGCATTGGTAATGTTCCTCTTACCATAGCCTCTTTCAAGAAGCTGCTCACTCAATCTGTTGCATTCCTCCATGTAATCAACTTCCCTAGAGCAATTCCTTTTCATGTGGATAAACTATCCCTTTGCTATTGCTATCGATATGTTTTTAGTGTGACTACTTGAGGAATGCAACAGATTGTTCTTTGCTATAGGTTTTCTGTAAGTTTTAGTTTCAATTTTATTCGGGGTTATGTTTGTCATCAAGGTCACATCAAGGTAGTTTACAGTAGTTTTTTGCCACTCCATAGTGAACCTGATACCCATTTCATTTGAATTTAAGTAGTCAAGGAAAGAGATAGCTTCCATCTTAGACCCCTTCCAAACAGAATAAGGTCCTCTATAAACCTTCTGTAGAAAACCACAGAAGACCTATAGGGATTTCTATCTCCAAAGATATGGGACGCTTCCCACCAACCGAAAAATAGGTTGGCATAGGATGGGGCAAATTGTGCCCCCATAGCAGTCCCACATATCTGGAGATATAAATTGCCATCAAACTCGAAGAAATTATGCTCCAGTAAATACTGTACAACATCTGTAAAAAAGACCACTTGATCAGGTTCAATATCAGTAGCATTAGTCAGAAAAAATTCAATGGCACAAAGTCCCCAAACATGGGGAATAGAAGAATAGAGAGACACAACATCTATGGTTACACAGCTGTAATCATCCTCCCAAGTAAAATTCTCTAGTAAGTTTAGGAGATGGGTGGTGTCTCTCAAATAACTCCACAGCTGGGCAACCATAGGCTGCAAAATACTATCCGCCCACTCAGATAAGGGTTCAAGTGCTGAGTCTATGCCAGATACAATGGGTCTCCCTCGTATGTAATGAAGGGATTTGTGGACCTTGGGAAAGACATGAAAAGCTGGTGTCTTTGGATGCTGTACACATAAACATTTTGCTGTTTTGGTATCTATATATCCCTTATCTTTTCCATCATCGACCAAGGATTGCATCTCTTCCTGTATGGCTAGGGTAGGGTTCCTATGGATTAGAGAATAAGTTACTGGGTCCTCTAGTTGATGGAGAATTTCTGTTATGTAGTCCTCCTTTAAGAAGACTACAGTACTGCCTCCCTTGTCTGATTTTCTGATGACCAGATTATTATTACTTTCTGAATTTTAGTTAAATTTTGTTTAGTGGAATTCTCTAGTTTGTGTAACTTGGTAGGTTCACACTCTACACTTCTATGGAACATTTCCAACACAGTGCCCCTACTCTGTACTGGGTAAGAACAAGATTTATTAGCCATTGTTTCTGTTAGAGGCTTTGTTTTGGAAAGGGAAATAGATACAGCAGAATCAAGAATATTATTTTCTGCCAACAAATCTTCAAGGTCATATATACTGCAGATCTCGTCAAATTTTAGATCAGATTTGCTTGCCATGTTATCATGTTTGTTATATTGGTCACATGACCCTTCATTTGAGGTGTCAAAGAAATGCCTTATCAGGGTTAAATTCCATACCAGGCCATTAACATCGATAAGCGTTTTGAACAAATTAAATGTACAAGAAGGTGCAAAACCAAGTCCCAGATTTAGGACTGAATACTGTATATCTGAAAGGTGGGCACCTGATATATTTATTACATTTCCTACTATAACAGTCCTTCTACCTTTAGTATCAGAAATATTTAGCTATGTTTTGTTCTCAGTAGGTAGCGATTTTTGCCTTGCTGCCTTTTTCCTGACCGCCCCCCCTTCTGGTTTTGTTTGGGGTATGTAAAAATCCACTTGCTAAATTCTTATAATCATCCCCTATTCTACCTCTGACCGTATTTTCCAATCTATCATTTCTGTTACCAACATTAGAGTATTTCTTGGCTGGATCAGTATATACTTTCTGTTCCTGACCTTGCCCTAAAGATAACAGCTCTTTTCCTACAAAAGAAAAACAAACATCCAATAGAATGAGAGCTCATTAAATCCTATTGGCTAATTTGAACAGCCAATAGGATTTTAGCAGCCCTAATTCCTATTTGATGATTCAAATTTTTCAGCCAATAGGAATGCAATGGTACCCCCAGTATAAAAGGGGTACCTGGCATTTCAATCCTCAGTGTGCGGTGGACTATCGCATGAAGAAGACCTCCATGTTTGATCGATTGAGA
The DNA here is from genome assembly GCF_027579735.1 of Bombina bombina. Lineage (NCBI taxonomy): Eukaryota > Metazoa > Chordata > Amphibia > Anura > Bombinatoridae > Bombina > Bombina bombina. The sequence continues at coordinate 12,544,545 of NC_069509.1, read as the reverse complement.
TCCACCTGGACCTCCACCTTGGACCTCCGCCTGGACCTCCGCAAGGATGAAGAAGATGCCGGTCCCGCAATGGATCAAGATGGAGTGGCCTGGATGAAGATGCCGCCTGGATGAAGATGGATCCTTCTGGATGAAGATGGAGCCGCCGGGATGAAGATTTTTCAAGCGGGACTTCAGCAACTGTAAGTGGATCTTTGGGGGTTAGTGTTAGAATTTTCTAAACTTTTTTGGGTGTTTTTTTTTTTAGTTTAGGGTTTGGGCTTTTCGTAAAAGAGCTAAATGCCCTTTTCAGGGCATTGCAAAATAGCTAAAGGCCCTACAAAAGGTCATTTTAAGGGCTATTGATAGTTTATTGTAGGTTAGGGGGTTTGTTATTTTTGGTGGACTTTTTTATTTTTATAGGGCTATTAGATTAGGTGCAATTCTTTTTTATTTTTGAAAATTTCATTTGTTATTTTTCGTAATTTAGTGTTTGTCATTTTTCGTAATTTACTATTCTTTATTTTTTGTAATTAGATAGTTTGTAATTTTTATAGAAGTGTTAGGATTTTTTTAATGTGTAATATAGTTTATTTAATTGATAGTAAGTTTAACAGTTATATTAGTTTAATTATTAGTTTAAACTTAGTTTTTTTTAATTTGACAGGTAAGTTTTAATTTAATTAAAGATAGGGAAATTGTAATTTTAATATAAAGTTAGGGGGGCGTTAGGTTTATGGGTCACTAGTTGAAATTTGTTTATTGTGATGTGGGGGGCTTTCGGTTTAGGGGTTACACGTTTAGTTTAGTATATTTTGTTGCGGGGGCTTGCGGTTTTGGGGTTAATAGGTTTATTATAGTAGCGGCGGTGTAGGGCTTAATAACTTTAGTATAGTGGGGCGATGTGGGCGGATGGCAGATTAGGGGTTAATAATATTTAAATAGTGTTTGCAATGCGGGAGGGCGGCAGTTTATGAGTTAATAACTTTATTATAGTGGTGACGATGTTAGGGAGCGGTGGAATAGGGGTTAATACATTTTATTAGTGGCAGCGATGTCGGTAGCGGCAGATTAGGAGTTAATAATTTTAATTTAGTGTTTGCTATGCGGGAGGGCCTCGGTTTAGGGGTTAGTAGGTAGTTTATGGGTGTTAGTGTACTTTGTTACACTTTAGTTATGAGTTTTATGTAACAGTTTTGTTGCGTAAAACTCCTAACTATTGCTTTGAGATGACCGTACGGTCGTTATAGGGCTCAGTGTTAAAAGACGAACGCACAACTCGTAATCTACCTGATAGGTAATTTATCTGTACTATCATCCGGGGAGCAGAAAAGTCACAGGAGACCTAACAATATAAAAATCACATTGGGCGCGATTAAAAGTGGAGCGCTAATTTTTTGCAAGCCCGCAAATGGGCAAATTTTACTATTTGCGCACAATAATTAACCAGCTATTACAAGTTGCTGGTTATTGCTACAGTGAGCTTGCAGTAGCAATTAGCGCTTTTAAAATTACCCAGAGATCAGCTCACTGGTTAATTTTTATAAATGTCAACAAATGCCCCAAAATCAAGTGTATACTTTATTAAAAAATAAACAGCCAGACTATGAGTTTTGCGTTATGGCTGGCTCGCTAATAACTTGCAAGTTATTTTCAACGCTCACCTTTAATTGCGCTGCTATTACAGGTTTGCAAAAAAATGGCTTGTGCGGGCGATATGGTTGCATTGAGCTCCATACCGCACCCAAATATAAGCAGTGTTTTGACGTGCTCGTGCATGATTTCCCCATAGACATCAATGGGGAGAGCCGACTAAAAAAAGCCTAACACCTGCAATCGTCGAGCTTAAAGCTCTGTAATGCAGCCCCATTGATGTATACAGGGAGTGCAGAATTATTAGGCAAGTTGTATTTTTGAGGATTAATTTTATTATTGAACAACAACCATGTTCTCAATGAACCCAAAAAACTCATTAATATCAAAGCTGAATAGTTTTGGAAGTAGTTTTTAGTTTGTTTTTAGTTATAGCTATTTTAGGGGGATATCTGTGTGTGCAGGTGACTATTACTGTGCATAATTATTAGGCAACTTAACAAAAAACAAATATATACCCATTTCAATTATTTATTTTTACCAGTGAAACCAATATAACATCTCAACATTCACAAATATACATTTCTGACATTCAAAAACAAAACAAAAACAAATCAGTGACCAATATAGCCACCTTTCTTAGCAAGGACACTCAAAAGCCTGCCATCCATGGATGTGTCAGTGTTTTGATCTGTTCACCATCAACATTGCGTGCAGCAGCAACCACAGCCTCCCAGACACTGTTCAGAGAGGTGTACTGTTTTCCCTCCTTGTAAATCTCACATTTGATGATGGACCACAGGTTCTCAATGGGGTTCAGATCAGGTGAACAAGGAGGCCATGTCATTAGATTTTCTTCTTTTATACCCTTTCTTGCCAGCCACGCTGTGGAGTACTTGGACGCGTGTGATGGAGCATTGTCCTGCATGAAAATCATGTTTTTCTTGAAGGATGCAGACTTCTTCCTGTACCACTGCTTGAAGAAGGTGTCTTCCAGAAACTGGCAGTAGGACTGGAGTTGAGCTTGACTCCATCCTCAACCCGAAAAGGCCCCACAAGCTCATCTTTGATGATACCAGCCCAAACCAGTACTCCACCTCCACCTTGCTGGCGTCTGAGTCGGACTGGAGCTCTCTGCCCTTTACCAATCCAGCCACTGGCCCATCCATCTGGCCCATCAAGACTCACTCTCATTTCATCAGTCCATAAAACCTTAGAAAAATCAGTCTTGAGATATTTCTTGGCCCAGTCTTGATGTTTCAGCTTGTGTGTCTTGTTCAGTGGTGGTCGTCTTTCAGCCTTTCTTACCTTGGCCATGTCTCTGAGTATTGCACACCTTGTGCTTTTGGGCACTCCAGTGATGTTGCAGCTCTGAAATATGGCCAAACTGGTGGCAAGTGGCATCTTGGCAGCTGCACGCTTGACTTTTCTCAGTTCATGGGCAGTTATTTTGCGCCTTGGTTTTTCCACACGCTTCTTGCGACCCTGTTGACTATTTTGAATGAAACGCTTGATTGTTCGATGATCACGCTTCAGAAGCTTTGCAATTTTAAGAGTGCTGCATCCCTCTGCAAGATATCTCACTATTTTTGACTTTTCTGAGCCTGTCAAGTCCTTCTTTTGACCCATTTTGCCAAAGGAAAGGAAGTTGCCTAATAATTATGCACACCTGAAATAGGGTGTTGATGTCATTAGACCACACCCCTTCTCATTACAGAGATGCACATCACCTAATATGCTTAATTGGTAGTAGGCTTTCAAGCCTATACAGCTTGGAGTAAGACAACATGCAAAAAGAGGATGATGTGGTCAAAATACTCATTTGCCTAATAATTCTGCACTCCCTGTATGGAGAAAAAAAATGTATGTTTAAACCTAACACCCTAACATAAACACTGAGTCTAAACACCCCTAATCTGTCGCCCCCAACATCGTCGACACCTACATTACACTTATTTACCCCTAATCTGCCGCCCCCAATGTCGCCGCCACCTACATACATTTATTAACCCCTAATCTGCCGCCCCCAATGTCACCGCCGCCACTAAAATAAAGTTATTAACCCCTAAACCTGTGGCCTCCCACATCACTAACACTAAATAAATATATTAACCTCTAACATAACCCTAAGTCTAACCCTAACCCTAACGTAACCCTAACACCCCCTAACCTTAATGTAATTAAAATAATTCTAAAAAACCTTACTATTAATAACTAACTAATTAGTATTTAAAACTAAATACTTACCTGTAAAAAAACCTAAGCAAGCTACAATATAACTAATTGTATCTATCTTAGGTTTTATTTTTATTTCACAGGCAAGTTTGTATTTATTTTAACCAGGTAGACTAGTTAGTAAATAGTTATTAACTATTTAATAACTACCTAGTTAAAATAAATTCAAATGTATCGGTAAAATAAAACCTAACCTGCCTTTTACCAACTCCTAACATTACAATAAAATTAAATAAATTAAATTAACAAAATACATTTTTCTAAAGTACAAAAAAATAAACACTAAATTACACAAAATATATTTTTTTTTAAATCAAAAATAAAAACAAATTACTCCTAATCTAATAGCCCTATCAAAATAAAAAAGACCCTAGCTTACACTAAACTACCAATGGCCCTTAAAAGTGCCTTTTGCAGGGCATTGCCCCAAAGAAATCAGCTCTTTTACCTGTAAAAAAATACAAATAACCCCCCGAACAGTAAAACCCCCCACCTACACAACCAACCCCCCCAAATAAAATCCTATCTAAATAAACCTAAGCTCCCCATTGCCCTTCTATCTTCATCGATCCGGCGCGGAGCGGGTCCATATTCAAGACATCCGGCGTGGAGCATCCTCTTCTTCCGACGTCTGTTGCAGATAGAAATTTCCCTTTAAAAGACGTCATCCAAGATGGCGTCCCTTACATTCCGATTGGCTGATAGAATTCTGATAGAATTCTATCAGCCAATAGGAATTAAAGGGTAAAAAATCCCATTGGCTTCAATCCCATTGGCTGATTGGATCAGCCAATAGGATTGAGCTTGCATTCTATTGGCTGTTCCAATCAGCCAATAGAATGCAAGTTCATTCCTATTGGCTGATCCAATCAGCCAATAGGATTTTTTGCCCTTTAATTCCGATTGGCTGATAGAATTCTATCAGCCAAATGGAATTCAAGGGACGCCATCTTGGATGATGTCCCTTAAAGAGACCTTCATTCTTCAAGAGGAATCAAAAGAAGAGGATGCTCCATGCCGATGTCTTGAAGATGGAGCTGCTCCGCGTCGGAAGGATGAAGATAGAAGATGCTGTCTGGATGAAGAATTCTGCCCGCCTGGAGGACTACTTCTTGCCGCTTGGATGAAGACTTCTCCCGGATTTGTTGAGGACTTCTGCCCTCTTGGATAAAGACTTCTCCCGGCTTGATGAGGATGGATGTCCAGTCTTCAAAAACTGTAAGTGGATCTTCGGGGGTTAGTGTTAGTTTTTTTTAAGGGTTTATTGGGTGGGTTTTATTTTTAGCTTAGGGGTTGGGCACAGAAAAAGAGCTAAATCCCCTTTTAAGGGCAATGCCCATCCAAATGCCCTTTTCAGGGCAATGGGGAGCTTAGGTTTTTTAGATAGGATTTTATTTGGGGGGGTTGGTTGTGTGGGTGGTGGGTTTTACTGTTCGGGGGGTTGATTGTATTTTTTTTTTACAGGTAAAAGAGCTGATTTCTTTGGGGCAATGCCCCGCAAAAGGCCCTTTTAAAGGCTATTGGCAGTTTAGTTAAGGCTAGGTTTTTTTTTATTTTGGGGGGGCTTTTTTATTTTGATAGGGCTATTAGATTAGGTGTAATTAGTTTAAATATTTGATAATTTCATTTTTATGTTGTATAATTTAGTGTTTATTTTTTTGTAATTTAGTTAATTGTATTTAATTAATATAATTTAATAAATTTTAGTGTAATGTTAGGTGTTAGTGTGAGGCAGGTTAGGTTTTATTTTACAGGTAAATTTTTATTTATTTTAACTAGGTAGCTGTAACAATCAGCAATCTTATGATTGTAATTACCAGAATAACATGAAAAAATTGAGGTTGTGTTACAAAGTGGAAAATAACAGTAGACTATTTTCCTTTAGCGAACTGTATAACACTTGTGATTAATTTTGCCAATTAACTAGTACCCAATAACTGGAGGGTCTATTAGTGGGAGTTAAGTTTGGCAGGTACAGGTGATAAAGTATATGCAGAGTAAAACAGTACTGCAGAGGTTAATTGAACATGAGGATGCAGTTAGTAGTGAGAGATCACGGATAAATGCAGATGGTATCATTGAAGCAGTTTCCTTATTTTTTATGTAACAAGTCACTATACGAATCTCACACTTATAGTATGTTAAGGCAAAGTTCACAAGAGAGCAGCACAATGTCTGTTATACAAGTTATACGGCACCTGTCTAGTAGTGGCTGAACGGAGATTCCCCTTTATGCAGACAGCAGCTGGTGCGAGTGCGGTGAGAGCTACACAGAGATCCGGTCCCGATGAGCTTAGTGCGCAGTGTGCAGGCTCCGGTCTTGCGCTTCCTGTTTGCTGTGTGGCGTGTCATGCCAGGTTGTTAGGAGTACTCGCAAGCAGTCCATTGAAGGGGGAGACGTGGACTGAGGTTCTGTAGCGGAGTTGTAGTGACAGCTGATGATAATAGGAAATAAACAAACAGATTAAATCCTGTCAAGCTTTAGTAATGGTAAGGACTGGGAACTGTAGCTATTACACTTCAATAAACCAGCAAAGGACCATGGGAGGTAGGAGGTATATATTGAGTTCAGGTAGGATGTTAACAAGATGAAAAGGTGGTATATAGTAAATGCTTGACAAATTTAAGGTGGAATAGGAGGATCATGACAGTAGCTAATAAATAGTTAATAACTATTTACTAACTAGTCTACCTAGTTAAATTGTAGCTAGCTCAGGGTTTATTTTATAGCTAAGTATTTAGTTTTAAATAGGAATTATTTAGGTATTAATTGTTATTTTTATTTAGATTTATTTTAATTATATTAAAGTTAGGGGGTGTTATGGTTAGGGTTAGGCTTAGAGGTTAATATGTTTATTATAGTGGCAGCGATGTCAGGAGCGCCAGATTAGGGGTTAACAGGTGTAATTTAGGTGTCGACTATGTCAGGGGCAGCAGATTAGGGGTGTTTAGACTCTGGGTTTATGTTAGAGTGTTAGGTTTAAACATACGTTTTTTCTTTCCCCATAGGAATCAATGGGGCTGCATTCTGGAGCTTTACGCTGCAAGTGTTAGGCTTTTTTTTAGCCGTCTCTCCCCATTGATGTCTATGTGGATCGTGCACGAGCACGTAAAACCAGCTCAAAGCAGCGCTGGTATTTGTGTGCAGTATGGAGCGGTATGGAGCTTAACGCAACCATATTTCAAGCTAACGCAGGTTTTTTGAAAACCTGTAATAGCAGCGCTAGAGGGAAGTGAGCAGTGACAATAACTTGCAAGTTATTACCGCACCGCTCATAACGCAAAACTCGTAATCTAGCCAAATTTGTACTTGCACATAGATACTTCCAGCATGAAGCTTGATCAGAGGAATCACAGTCAGAGAGCTATTCAATAACCAAGCAATAAGAAAGGTGCAGCTGCTATTTATTGATTGAGAGGTGGTGTGCCAAAGGTAAACTGAATACAGGTTAAAGGGGCAGAGGAATAGTGGATGTTAAAGGGGCAGAGGAAAATATATGACAGTGTCTGAATTAATGAAGTAATTTTCTAGTCCATCATCCAAAAGTTCACGTAATTCCATTTTATATAATTTTTTTGGATTACTGTCTAGAGTCTGATAGTCCTCTATGTTCAACAACTGGCGTACTGCTTCCCTGACATAAGGGCCTATTTATCAAAGCGTCAACTATGTTGTGTTTGCCGATGTCAATATGCTCGCGAAACATTGCTGCCACGGATCTGAATACGATCTCCTTATTTATAAAAAAACACGTCAAAAACACGTGCGCCAAGTACGGTGCAAAGAGTATCGGACTGGTGTTAACTAACATTCATTGATTTTGCGGTTATTCAGGTTTTTCCCAACTTTATTTATACCATTTCATTAGTGTCCACGAACAAGCACATTTCTCTAAAGCTAATCTTTTATTTTTCATCTGTTAATGTCCAAGAAATAGCTACATTTATATCTCAACAAACAATATCTCATAGAAAGTTATTTTTATATTTATTTGTTATATGATATGTTCACATAAATTAATGTGTATTTGCATTTCTAGGAGTCATATTTTTTATTTATTTTTTAAATTATTATTATTGCTAGAATGTGTACATATATCCTTGCACATACTTGTGTGCTTGTGTATATATATATATATATATATATATATATATATATATACACACTAGTCCTAAAGCCCGTGTAAACAGGACATTTTTTGCAGTACAGCTGTTCCACCCCTTGCTCTCTCTCTATCCCCCCCTCTCTTTTGCTCTTTCCCCTTCCCTTTTGCTCTCTCTCTCCCCCTCTCTTCTGCTCTCTCTATCCCCCTCTCTCTATTTTGCTCTCTCTCTCCCCCCTCTCTTTGCTCTTTCTCTCCTCCTCTCTTTTCCTCCCTCTCTTTTGCGCTCTCCCCCTCTCTTTTGCATGCTCTCTCTCTCTTCCTCTCTTTTCCTCTCTCTCCCCCTCTCTTTTGCTGTCTCTCTCCCTCTCTTTTGCTCTCTCTATCACACCTCTTTTGCTCTCTCTCTCCCCCTGTCTTTTGCTCTCTATCCCCCCTCATTTGCTCTCTCCTCTTTCTTTTGCTCTCTTCCCCCTCTCTTTTGCTCTCTCTCTCTCTCCCCCTCTCTCTTGCTCTCTCTCCCCCTCTCTTTTGCTCTCTCCCCCCCCCCTCTCTTATGCTCTCTCTCTCCCCCTCCCTTTTGCTCTCTCTCTCCCCTCTCGTTTGCTCTCTCCCCTTCTCTTCCCCCTCTCGTTCCCCCCCCAATCTTTGCGCTTCCTCTCCCCTCTCTTTTGCCTTCTCTCTCCCCCTCTCTTTTCCTCTCTCTCCCCTCTCTTTTGCTCTCTCTCTTCCCCCTCTCTTTTGCACTCTCTCTCTCCCAACTTTTGCACTCTCCCCCTCTCTTTTGCTTTCTCTCTCCCCTTTCTCCCCCTCTCTTTTACTGTCTCTCTTCCTTTCTTTTGCTCTTTCTCCCCTCTCTTTTGCTCTTTCTCCCCCTCTCTTTTGCTCTATCTCCCCTCTCTTTTGCTCTCTCTCCCCTCTCTTTTGTTCTCTCTCTCCCCTCTCTCTTCTGCTCTCTCTCCCCCCTCTCCTTTGCTCTCTCCTCCCTTTCTTTTGCTCTTTCTCCCTCTCTTTTGATGTCTCTCTCCCTCTCTTTTTCTCTCCCTCCCATATTTTGCTCCCTCTATCCCCCCTCTTGTTATCTCTCTTTCTCTCTTTCTCTCCCCTCTCTTTTGTTCTCTCTCCCCCCTCTCTTTCCTCCCTTTCTTTTGCTCTCTCTGTTTCCCTCTCTTTTGCACTCTCCCCCCTCTCTTTTGCCATCTCCCACTCTCTTTTGCACTCCCCCCTCTCTTTTGCTCTCTCTCTCTCACCCTCTATTTTGCTCTCTCTCCCCCTCTCTTTTGCTGTCTTTCTTCCCCTCTCTTTTGCTGTCTCTCTCCCTCTCTTTTCCTATCTCTATCCCCCCTCTTTTGCTCTCTCTATCCCCCCTCTTGTGCTCTCTCTCTCCCCCCACTCTTTTGCACTCTCTCCCCCCTCTCTTTTGCTCTCTTCCTTCCCTCTCTTTTGCTCTCTTCCTTCCCTCTCTTTTGCTCTCTTTCTTTCCCCCCTCTCTATTGCTCTTTCTTCCCCCCCCCTCTCTTTTGCTCTCTCTCCCCTCTCTTTTGCTCTCCCTCCCCCCTCTCTTCCCCCCTCTCTTTTGCGCTCTTTCTCTGTCTCTCTCTCCCCACTTTTGCGCTGTCCCCCCACCTCTTTGTCTTTTGCTCTCCTTCTACCCCCCCCCCCTCTTTTGAGCTCTCTCACGCCCGCCCGGCCCTGCCCAGCCCCACCAGTGTCCCTCCCAGCCCAGCCCTGTCCAGATCACTCCTGGCACCACAAATGCCAGGTTAGTTTGTGTAAGGCAGGTGTGTTTGTCCTCGCACAGTCTCTACTGCAGATGACAGCTTCGGACAAACACACTTGGCCTTTCATATTATAGGATATATGTGTGTGTTATGTCAGAAATCTTTTGCAAACATAATGTTCCTAAGTTCCTTTTTTTGTTGTTTCATATCTCTGTGTTTATTTATACCACTCGATGTATAAATTGTAAATGTATTATTAGTCTGAGCAGGAATAATTGTGAATATAACGTAATCAGAGTATCATATGTATTTATTTGCAATCAATGGATATTTTAAAGTGATAGGAAAGTAAAAATTTCAGTTGCACTAGTGGGAGCTAGCTGCTAATTGTTGCCTGCACACATTTGTCTCTTGTAATTGGGTAACTAGATGTGTTCAGCTAGCTGCCAGTAGTGCAATGCTGTTCCTTCAGCAAAGGATAACATGAGATTTAAGCAAAATTGATAATAGAAGTAAACTGGAAAGTTGTTTAAAATTGTATGTTCTATCCAAATCATGAAAATAATATTTTGGGGTTTCCTGTCCCTTTAAGAGCTGGGCCAGGTTTCCCTCTGCACCTGTCTAACCCCTCCTGATTGCAATCTATTTTTAAAAGACACCCCTACACAGGTGTTATAAAATGGGCTGGCATATAAGATGACATTTCTTACTGAAAAAGAAATTAAAGAGAAGGAAGAAATACACTGAAAATAGCATGACAGTAAAGAGGTGATTTTCATTTCTGCTGTACCTGAATCATGACAGTTTAAAGTTAGGTGGGCTTTCCCTTTGATATATCAGCTTAAGATTCTATTGAATCAAACATCAATTCGAATTTTAAAATCCTTGTCTAAAATATTACACTGTGTGTCCTAATGTGAGCATCAATGTTTATCTTTAATACTAATTTCACATATACATACTTTCAAAGTATAATACACAAAGTAACAAATGGCACTTACAAGTTCTGATGAGTGATCAATGACACGAGTATCAAGCAATTTGATTTGTTAGTGATAGTTTAAAATGTATATTTGAATCAGATTGGCTGATATCATAAATCATGTGATTATGCATATTCCAATCAAAATTGGTGGAAAAATTCACTAGTGTGTGGGTTATTTAGGAGTTTGCGTCATATTTGGTGAGAAAAGTGTTGAGTCAAATATGGCGCAAAGTGGAGAGTGGGACTTGTATTAATGGCTTAAACATGGTGCACATAGATTTTTCACAAAAAAATAAAAAGGAAGTTAGCTATATTATGTTGTGTATTTATTTCATTTTTATCTCTATATCTATTAGTGCAGCAAGTTTGGGGCAAAACTTTGCACCGAATATGTAGAAATCATATTGTCCCCTTGCTTTGTCAAGAGAGACAAAGTTGTAGCATAATCTATCAGTAGTAATGTATTTTTCATTTTGATCCCTATATCTACTAGTGCACCAAATGTGTAGCAATAATATTGTTTGATTTAGAAAGGGTATACAAATGTAATAAAGTTTCTAATTTACTTTTATTATATAATATACTTCATTCTCTTACTGTAGAACTTTTGACAACTTCATGAGAGCTTAAATAGTGTCAAATAGGAGGGAGAATTAACACAATTGTGCTCAAATACAATGGTTTTCAACTCGCATCGTCCTGCGTCAGGATTGAGATTGCAGTATCGTATTTTCTTGACGCTTTGATAACTACGTGGATCAATCTCGTGACAATTACGATGCGAAATTCCAACGTATATTTAGTTGGCGCTTTGATAAATAGGCCCCATAGTCTTTTTTGTCTTGGAAAATTATTGTGCCCCCCTTATTGGCTGCTCTTATTATCAAATTATTGTTATTTTGTAATTGAGTCAGTGCTAATTGATCTTCTCTTGTCAAATTCAGCTTCTTTAAAATTTTGCAGATCAAATTCTACTCTTTTGAAAAATATTTCTTAATGTTGCCCCCTACTTTGTATAGGATAAAATTCTGATTTCTTTTTTAATTCTTGTCTCTTTTCATTTGATTGCTCTATGGTATGACCCGCCCTCATTGTATAGACTTTCTAAAATAGTCTATGCCTACTGTCAAATCAGACTCAATACCACTGTCTGCTTGCTGGTCCCTTATAGTGTTAATACCTTGGAAATGTTTGTGCAAGGTTATATTTCTAACAAGTCTGTTGACATCAAGCATGGTCTGAAACAAATTAAAACCAGTGGTAGGAGAAATGTTTAGGCCGTAACTCAGAACTCTATATTGTGTATCATTTAGAGGTATGTCTGACAAATTTATAACCCCATTAATCACTTGTATTTTGTTTGTGGTCGGTTCCCTCTCAATTGGTACCTATCTTGTATTACCTTTGTTTTCCCACCTCCTGTCTCTACTGGTGTGATTGGGGGAGAAACCTGATTCAGATCTACCTGATCCCCATCCATCCTTGTATCTCTGTTTTTTTATTCAAATATTTCAAGTTAGTAATAGTTTTAGTTGGTTCTTTTGGTCTCACTACCTGTCCCTGATCAGAAGGGGTTGTTGTGTTTTTAAGAATGCCATTAGTGTCTCTTGTAGATTTTTCCTTACCACTTGACCATTCAGTGTCATCTGATGATATGTTAGTATCACTAAAAGTGTTATTTTGTTTCTTATGTATACCTCTGTTTTTGTTTTCAGATTGAAAGCCTGGCTTATTGGTGTTATGTACCTGTCTATATCTGCTTCTTGTTTGCCTATTCCAAATATACACAATTTGTGTAATCTGATTTATCCCTTTAGAAAGTTTGATTTCCATAATACTATTTTTTTCTGTCATTAAGCTTTTCTTCAGGATTGCATCAAATTTTGGATAATCCTGATTCTGACAACGTACATTCATCTCAAGTTGTAACATATCAATTTCATTATGTATACCAACCAATAAATGCTTTTTATATTCTAACAACATTATCATCAGGCGTGATGAACAGTCAGATATTATGCCATTCCATTTACACACATAGGCCTCTATTTATCAAGGTCTGTCGGACCTGATCCGACAGACCTCACTGAATACGGCGAACAATACGCTCGCCGTATTCAGCATTGCACCAGCAGCTCACAAGAGCTGCTGGTGCAACGCCACCCTCTGCAGACTTGCGGCCAATAGGCCGCCATCAGGGGGTGTCAATCAACCCGTTTGTACTCGATCGGGTTGATTTCCGGCGGCTCAGAGCAGGCGGACAGGTTATGGAGCAGCGGTCTTTGTGACCGCTGCTTCATAACTGCTGTTTCTGGCGAGCCTGCAGGCTCGCCAGAAACACGGGGCATCAAGCTCCTTTCGGAGCTTGATAAATATGCCCCAAAGTCTTTATCTGTGACCTCAAGCGTAGGGAATTTGTAAATCCGTAATCTCCTTGGTATCATGCTAATTTTTATGTAACTATCAAATGTCCAGATGTCCCACTGGATTTTGGCTTCTTTTATTAACAATGTTTCCATATTTTCAAAGAGTTCACTCAAAGGCATGTTTGATACATTTTCAGAAAATATGCGTACTGGTTCTGAGGTACATTCCCTTGACGTAACTGGCATCAATGAATAAAATTGCTGTGGATTATCCATTGTTTATATATACTCCAATAACATAAAGCAAAATAAACCTGCAATTTTTACATAAGTCTGTGCACCTGGGGTATTTTCAGCATATACCCAAATACATAAACAGTTACAAAGGAGTATGCTTGGATTAAAAGTTTCTCTCAGCTCTTATTCCAGAATTATAAACCGGCATCTCCTTACCAGATACAGAGCCCAATACACTTTCACAGGTTTAGGGTAAGTAGGGAGCAACATTTGGAAATATGTTTCAAAAGAGTAGAATTTGATTTGCAAAGTTAAAAGAAATTGAATCTATTAAAAAAATCACAATTTGACAAGAGAAGAGAGATTAGCACTGACTCAATTACAAAATAACAATGATTTGATAATAAGAGCAGCTGATAAGAGGGGCACAATTGTTGTTCAAAACAAAAAAAAGACTATGGCCTAGATTTGGAGTTTGGCGTTAGCCGTGAAAACCAGCGTTAGAGGCTCCTAACGCTGGTTTTAGGCTACCGCCGGTATTTGGAGTCAGTGATTAAAGGGTCTAACGCTCACTTTTCAGCCGCAACTTTTCCATACCGCAGATCCCCTTACGTCAATTGCGTATCCTATCTTTTCAATGGGATCTTCCTAACGCTGGTATTTAGAGTCGTTTCTGAAGTGAGCGTTAGAGCTCTAACGACAAAACTCCAGCCGCCGAAAAAAAGCAGGAGTTAAGAGCTTTCTGGGCTAACGCCGGTTCATAAAGCTCTTAACTACTGTACCCTAAAGTACACTAACACCCATAAACTACCTATGTACCCCTAAACTGAGGTCCCCCCACATCGCCGCAACTCGATTACATTTTTTTAACCCCTAATCTGCCGACCGCCACCTACGTTATCCTTATGTACCCCTAATCTGCTGCCCCTAACACCGCCGACCCCTATATTATATTTATTAACCCCTAATCTGCCCCCCTCAACGTCGCCGCCAGCTACTTACAATAATTAACCCCTAATCTGCCGACCGCAAAGCGCCGCCACCTACGTTATCCTTATGTACCCCTAATCTGCTGCCCCTAACACCGCCGACCCCTATATTATATTTATTAACCCCTAATCTGCCCCCCTCAACGTCGCCTCCACCTGCCTACACTTATTAACCCCTAATCTGCCGACAGGACCTGAGCGCTACTATAATAAAGCTATTAACCCCTAATCCGCCTCACTAACCCTATCATAAATAGTATTAACCCCTAATCTGCCCTCCCTAACATCGCCGACACCTAACTTCAAACATTAACCCCTAATCTGACGACCGGAGCTCACCGCTACTATAATAAATGGATTAACCCCTAAAGCTAAGTCTAACCCTAACACTAACACCCCCCTAACTTAAATATAATTTACATCTAACGAAATTAATTAACTCTTATTAAATAAATTATTCCTATTTAAAGCTAAATACTTACCTGTAAAATAAATCCTAATATAGCTACAATATAAATTATAATTATATTGTAGCTATTTTAGGATTAATATTTATTTTACAGGCAACTTTGTAATTATTTTAACCAGGTACAATAGCTATTAAATAGTTAAGAACTATTTAATAGTTACCTAGTTAAAATAATAACAAAATTACCTGTAAAATAAATCATAACCTAAGTTATAATTAAACCTAACACTACCCTATCAATAAATTAATTAAATAAAATACCTACAATTACCTACAATAAAACCTAACACTACACTATCAATAAATAAATTAAATACAATTTCTACAAATAACTACAATTACATAAACTAACTAAAGTACAAAAAATAAAAAAGAACTGTTACAAAAAATAAAAAAATATTTACAAACATAAGAAAAATATTACAACAATTTTAAACTAATTACACCTACTCTAAGCCCCCTAATAAAACAACAAAGACCCCCAAAATAAAAAAATGCCCTACCCTATTCTAAATTAATAAATTTAAAAGCTCTTCTACCTTACCAGCCCTGAACAGGGCCCTTTGCGGGGCATGCCCCAAGAAAATCAGCTCTTTTGCCTGTAAAAAAAAAACATACAATACCCCCCCAACATTACAACCCACCACCCACATACCCCTAATCTAACCCAAACCCCCCTTAAATAAACCTAACACTAAGCCCCTGAAGATCTTCCTACCTTGTCTTCACCTCACCGGGTATCACCGATCGGTCCTGGCTCCGATATCTTCATCCAACCCAAGCGGGGGCTAGACATCCACTGAAGAAGTCCAGAAGAGGGTCCAAAGTCTTCCTCCTATCCGGCAAGAAGAGGACATCCGGACCGGCAAACATCTTCATCCAAGCGGCATCTTCGATCTTCTTCCATCCGGTGCGGAGCGGGTCCATGTTGAAGCAGCCGACGCGGATCCATCCTCTTCTTCCGGCGTCTCCCGACGAATGACGGTTCCTTTAAGGGACGTCATCCAAGATGGCGTCCCTCGAATTCCGATTGGCTGATAGGATTCTATCAGCCAATCGGAATTAAGGTAGGAATATTCTGATTGGCTGATGAGATCAGCCAATAGAATGCGAGCTCAATCTGATTGGCTGATTGGATCAGCCAATCGGATTGAACTTGATTCTGATTGGCTGATTCCATCAGCCAATCAGAATATTCCTACCTTAATTCCGATTGGCTGATAGAATCCCTTAAAGGAACCGTCATTCGTCGGGAGACGCCGGAAGAAGAGGATGGATCTGCGTTGGCTGCTTCAACATGGACCCGCTCCGCACCGGATGGAAGAAGATCGAAGATGCCGCTTGGATGAAGATGTTTGCCGGTCCGGATGTCCTCTTCTTGCCGGATAGGAGGAAGACTTTGGACCCTCTTCTGGACTTCTTCAGTGGATTTCTAGCCCCCGCTTGGGTTGGATGAAGATATCGGAGCCAGGACCGATCGGTGATACCCAGTGAGGTGAAGACAAGGTAGGAAGATCTTCAGGGGCTTAGTGTTAGGTTTATTTAAGGGGGGTTTGGGTTAGATTAGGGGTATGTGGGTGGTGGGTTGTAATGTTGGGGGGGGGTATTGTATGTTTTTTTTTACAGGCAAAAGAGCTGATTTTCTTGGGGCATGCCCCGCAAAGGGCCCTGTTCAGGGCTGGTAAGGTAAAAGAGCTTTTAAATTTATTAATTTAGAATAGGGTAGGGCATTTTTTTATTTTGGGGGTCTTTGTTATTTTATTAGGGGGCTTAGAGTAGGTGTAATTAGTTTAAAATTGTTGTAATATTTTTCTTATGTTTGTAAATATTTTTTTATTTTTTGTAACTTAGTTCTTTTTTATTTTTTGTACTTTAGTTAGTTTATGTAATTGTAGTTATTTGTAGAAATTGTATTTAATTTATTTATTGATAGTGTAGTGTTAGGTTTTATTGTAGGTAATTGTAGGTATTTTATTTAATTAATTTATTGATAGGGTAGTGTTAGGTTTAATTATAACTTAGGTTAGGATTTATTTTACAGGTAATTTTGTTATTATTTTAACTAGGTAACTATTAAATAGTTCTTAACTATTTAATAGCTATTGTACCTGGTTAAAATAATTACAAAGTTGCCTGTAAAATAAATATTAATCCTAAAATAGCTATAATATAATTATAATTTATATTGTAGCTATATTAGGATTTATTTTACAGGTAAGTATTTATCTTTAAATAGGAATAATTTATTTAATAAGAGTTAATTAATTTCGTTAGATGTAAATTATATTTAATTTAGGGGGGTGTTAGTGTTAGGGTTAGACTTAGCTTTAGGGGTTAATCCATTTATTAGAATAGCGGTGAGCTCCGGTCGGCAGATTAGGGGTT
Organism: Bombina bombina; assembly: GCF_027579735.1. NCBI lineage: Eukaryota > Metazoa > Chordata > Amphibia > Anura > Bombinatoridae > Bombina > Bombina bombina. The sequence goes on along the minus strand of NC_069509.1, from coordinate 12,527,483 downwards.
AATAAGTGTAGGCAGGTGTCGGCGACGTTGAGGGGGGCAGATTAGGGGTTAATAAATATAATATAGGGGTCGGCGGTGTTAGGGGCAGCAGATTAGGGGTACATAAGGATAACGTAGGTGGCGGCGCTTTGCGGTCGGCAGATTAGGGGTTAATTATTGTAAGTAGCTGGCGGCGACGTTGTGGGGGGCAGGTTAGGGGTTAATAAATATAATATAGGGGTCGGTGGTGTTAGGGGCAGCAGATTAGGGGTACATAGGGATAATGTAAGTTGCGGCGGTGTACGGAGCGGCAGATTAGGGGTTAATAATAATATGCAGGGGTCAGCGATAGCGGGGGCGGCAGATTAGGGGTTAATAAGTGTAAGGTTAGGGGTGTTTAGACTCGGGGTACATGTTAGAGTGTTAGGTGCAGACGTAGGAAGTGTTTCCCCATAGGAAACAATGGGGCTGCGTTAGGAGCTGAACGCTGCTTTTTTGCAGGTGTTAGGTTTTTTTTCAGCTCAAACAGCCCCATTGTTTCCTATGGGAGAATCGTGCACGAGCACATTTTTGAGGCTGGCCGCGTCCGTAAGCAACTCTGGTATCGAGAGTTGCATTTGCGGTAAAAATGCTCTACGCTCCTTTTTTGGAGCCTAACGCAGCATTTTTTTGGACTCTCGATACCAGAGTTAATTTTATGGTGCGGCCAGAAAAAAGCCCGCGTAGCGTTAACAGCCCATCTACCGCCAAACTCCAAATCTAGGCCTATGTTAGGGAAGCAATACACCAATTGTTGAAAATAGAGGACTATCAGACTCTAGACAGGAATCCGTTAATTAGATATAAAAAGGAACTATGTGATCTTTTGAATGATGGAGTAGAAAATGGCTTCAATAATTGATACACTTTTGTTTTCCAAATGGTGGATTATCCACGAATACCAATCTACTACCATCTCCCAAAGGTCCATAAGACATTAATTCCAGAATCAGGGAACACCTATCTACTATAGGTGTAGGGATATTATTAACATCTCTAGTGCAACATTTTGCTGTTCACCAGAACCAACAAGTAGACTCTATGAGATGGTGTGCTATAGAGCAAGTAAATGTACCAAAGAGGGGAGGAAATAGACATAAAATACTAAACAAGATGTAAATGTTCTGGATATTCAGCTCAAAACCAGAACCCCATATGGCTTAAACTCGTATTATGACCTGATTAATTATTGGGAAAAAAGCTTTGGAACTAGTATTAAGTGAGTGTGTAATCTGAAAATGTTACATGAAAAAAATAATCTATCTAATTGTAACTTTAATCTATGGTGTATAAATGTTTCCTCTCTATTCAAAAGCACAAATGTGCTAAAATCGCAATACGTAATATAATGTTGCTCTCAAAAAACAAAAACACAAAATTATCACATTTTACCATATGTTATATTGATCCTATAACGCCCTGCTAGAATTTATAAGCGTAAAAACAACAGTAACTGGTGAGCATAAAAAAGCAGCACTGAATATTGAAAGTAAAATAAATCACTCTAATATATATACGGCTAGATTACGAGTTTTGCGTTATGAGTAAAAAAAGCAGCGTTAAGGCTCATAACGCTGCTTTATTACTACCGCTGCTATTACGAGACTTGTAAGTACAGCTGTCCCGCACACATTTTTGGCCGTACCGCAAATTATCTTATGCAATTTTCATAAAGTCTTTTTTCAATGGGACTTCCATAGCGTCGATATTACAAGCTTTTTTTTTAGGCCAAAAAGTGAGCGGTACAGCCTATACCGCAAGATTCGTAACGCATTCTAAAGTCAGTAGTTATGAGTATTACACTACAGAGCTGTAGCATAAAACTCATAACTAAAGTGCTAAAAAGTACACTAACACCCATAAACTACCTATTGACCCCTAAACCGAGGCCCTCCCGCATCACAAACACTAAAATAAAATTATTAACCCCTAAGCCGCTCTCGACATCACCGCCACTAGAATAAACATATTAACCCCTAAATCGTCGCACTCCTGCCTCACAAACACTAGTTAAATATTATTAACCCCTAATCTGCTGCCCCTAACATCACTGCCACCTATCTATATTTATTAACCCCTAATCTGCCGCCCCCAACGTCGCCGCCACTATACTATATTTATTAACCCCTAAACCTAAGTCTAACCCTAACACCCCCTAACTTAAATATAATTAAAATAAATCTAAAGAAAACCTACTATTAATAACTAAATAATTCCTATTTAAAAATAAATACTTACCTATAAAATAAACCCTAAGCTAGCTACAATATAACTAATAGTTACATTGTAGCTAGTTTAGGGTTTTTTTTTTATTTTACAGGCAAGTTTGCATTTATTTTAACTAGGTAGAATAGTTACTAAATAGTTATTAACTATTTGCTAACTACCTAGCTAAAATAAATACAAATTTACCTGTAAAATAAAACCTAACCTGTCTTACACGAACACCTAACCTTACACTATAATTAAATCAATTACCTAAATTAAATACAATTATCTAAATTAAATACAAATACCAAAATTACAACAAAAAAACCCCACTAAATTACACAACATAAAAAACAAATTACAAGATATTTAAACTAATTACACCTAATCTAATAGCCCTATCAAAATAAAAAAGCTCCCCCCCCAAAATAAAACAAAAAACCCTAGCCTAAACTAAACTACCAATAGCCCTTAAAAGGACCTTTTGCGGGGCATTGCCCTAAAGAAATCAGCTCTTTTACCTGTAAAAAAAATACAAATAACCCCCCAACAGTAAAACCCACCACCCACACAACCAACCCCCCAAATAAAACCCTAACTAAAACAACCTAAGCTCCCCATTGCCCTGAAAAAAGCATTTGGATGGGCATTGCCCTTAAAAGGGCATTTAGCTCTACTGCTGACCAAACCCTAATCTAAAACTGAAAACCTTTCCTTTCTAAAATACATACTCATATAGGTTTAAGCATTCATTTGCACTTTTTCTCCTACCACTTATCTTTTCTGTCCACCACAAATTGATATTTAAAGGGGGAATATCAAAGGAGATTTAGCTTATCTTTAAAATTAGCAGCGCAAGAAATATTTACCCAATTGCTTATTCTATTGGCTGTTCCAATCAACCAATAGAATGTGAGCTGAATCCTATTGGCTGATTGGATCAGCCAATAGGATTGAAGTTCAATCCTATTGGCTGATTGCATCAGCCAATAGGATTTTTTCAACCTTAATTCCGATTGGCTGATAGAATTCTATCAGCCAATCGGAATCTAAGGGACGCCATCTTGGATGATGTCACTTAAAGGAACTTTCATTCCTTGGGTATTCGTCAGAAGCGCCGGATGTCTTGAAAATGGACCCGCTCTGCTCCGGATGGATGAAGATAGAAGTTCCCGTCTGGAGGACCACTTCTCCCGGCTTGGATGAAGACTTCTCCTGGCTTCGTTGAGGACTTCTTGCTGCTTCGTTGAGGACTTCTCCCGGCTTCGTTGAGGATGGATGTTGGCTCTTCAAAACTGTAAGTGGACCTTCAGGGGTTAGTGTTAGATTTTTTTAAGGGTTTACTGGGTGGGTTTTAGTTTTAGATTAGGGTTTGGGCAGCAATAGAGCTAAATGCCCTTTTAAGGGCAATGCCCATCCAAATGCCCTTTTCAGGGCAATGGGGAGCTTAGTTTTTTTTAGTTAGGGTTTTATTTGCGGGGTTGGTTGTGTGGGTGGTGAGTTTTACTGTTGGGAGAGTTGTTTGTATTTTTTTTACAGGTAAAAGAGCTGATTTCTTTGGGGCAATGCCCAAACCCTAATCTAAAACTAAAACCCACCCAATAAACCCTTAAAAAACCTAACACTAACCCCTGAAGATCCACTTACAGTTTTGAAGAGTCGACATCCATCCTCAACGAAGCCAGGAGAAGTCCTCAACAAAGCGGCAGGAAGTCCTCAACGAAGCCTGGAGAAGTCTTCATCCAAGCCAGGAGAAGTGGCCCTCCAGATGGGTAGAAGTCTTCATCCAGACGGCATATTCTATCTTCATCCATCTGGTGTGGAGCGGGTCCATCTTCAAGACATCCGGCACGGAGCATCCTCTTCTTCCGACGACTACCCGATGAATGAAGGTTCCTTTAAGTGACGTCATCCAAGATGGCGTCCCTTAGATTCCGATTGGCTGATAGAATTCTATCAGCCAATCGGAATTAAGGTTGAAAAAATCCTATTGGCTGATGCAATAGTATTGACCTCATATTCTATTGGCTAATTGGAACAGCTAATAGAATGCAAGCTCAATCCTATTGGCTTATGCAATCAGCCAATAGGATTGAACTTCAATCCTCTTAGCTAATCCAATCAGCCAATAGGAGTGAGCTTGCATTCTATTGGCTGTGGTAGGAGAAAAATGCAAATGAATGCTTAAACCTATATGAGTATGTCTTTTAAAAAGGAAAAATATTTCTTCCAATACCTATTTAAACTAAAAATGAAGTATTTTGCTATATTATGCCAAGAAGAAAACGGATTGCCTCTGTGTATTAATGCCTAAGAGTATTTAAGACAGACAACTAAAAGTACTGATTCAAATATATGTTAAAACAAATGGTCTAAATGTTTCTAGTCATAGGCTCATTAATATAAAAAATGTAAATTTGTTACAATAAATTGTTATACTCATACAGAGCAAAGGTCGGCCGACCAAATAAGGTTAAAATGTTCGGGGTACCCTGTTGAAAAAAAGGAAAAAAGGAAAAAAAATGGATGATCCCAGAGCAGTGATTGTTATGAAACCACAAATCAGTTTTTCTTTATAAATCCATTTTCTATAGCGGGGAGCGGTTTATTTAAAAAAATGTGATCTCCTTATTGTGATAATAGGATTGTCCCTTGGTATAAAGGGGTTAAAGGTAGTACTTACTGTCTGCCTCGAGCTTATCCCGCAGACCTGGAGCCTGTCAGTTTACCTTGTAACTTGTGTGGAGATGTTTCCGGTCTGTGTTCACAGACTAATCCCTTTTTGCTGTTCCTTGGCTCTGCGGTCCTGCGTGTGCTCTCTGAGGTCAGAGCAGTAGCTTGCAGTTACTTCGATAAATTTTGTCAGCGGTTTGTCAGCGTCAGCAGCTGTCAGCTTTAGCGGTACACACGCTGTTTCCTGGTATCTCCAAATATGTTGTCAGGTAGTGATTTAGCTAGCTTTAACTGCTGGTCACTACCTGACAACATAATTGGAGATACCAGGAAACAGCGTGTGTACCGCTAAAGCTGACAGCTGCTGACGCTGACAAACCGCTGACAAAATTTATCGAAGTAACTGCAAGCTACTGCTCTGACCTCAGAGAGCACACGCAGAGCCAAGGAACAGCAAAAAGGGATTAGTCTGTGAACACAGACCGGAAACATCTCCACACGAGTTACAAGGTAAACTACTGACAGGCTCCAGGTCTGCGGGATAAGCTCGAGGCAGACAGTAAGTACTACCTTTAACCCCTTTATACCAAGGGACAATCCTATTATCACAAAAAGAAGATCACGTTTTTTTAAATAAACTGCTCCCCGCTATAGAAAATGGATTTATAAAGAAAAACTGATTTGTGGTTTCATAACAATCACTGCTCTGGGATCATCCATTTTTTTTCCTGTTTTTTGCTTTTTTTCAACAAGGTACCCTGAACATTTTAACTTTATTTGGTCGGCCGACCTTCACTCTGTATGACTATAACAACTTATTCTAACATTTTTTTTTTAATTTTATTTATGAGCCTATGACTAGAAACATTTAGACCATTTGTTTTAACATATGTAATATAATTTATTTGAATCAGTACTTTTAGTTGTCTGTCTTAAATACACTGTAATACAAGTAATACACTGTATTAGGCATTAATACACGGAGACAATCCATTTTCTTCTTAGCATAATTTAGCAAAAGACTTAGGCCTAGATTTAGAGTTCGGCGGTAAAAGGGCTGTTAACGCTCCGCGGGTTTTTTTCTGGCCGCACCATAAATTTAACTCTGGTATCGAGAGTTCAAACAAATGCTGCGTTAGGCTCCAAAAAAGGAGCGTAGAGCATTTTTACCGCAAATGCAACTCTCGATACCAGAGTTGCTTACGGACGCGGCCGGCCTCAAAAACGTGCTCGTGCACGATTCTCCCATAGGAAACAATGGGGCTGTTTGAGCTGAAAAAAAACCTAACACCTGCAAAAAAGCAGCGTTCAGCTCCTAACGCAGCCCCATTGTTTCCTATGGGGAAACACTTCCTACGTCTGCACCTAACACCCTAACATGTACCCCGAGTCTAAACACCCCTAACCTTACACTTATTAACTCCTAATCTGCCGCCCCCGCTATCGCTGACCCCTGCATTACACTTTTAACCCCTAATCTGCCGCTCCGTAAACCGCCGCCACCTACGTTATCCCTATGTACCCCTAATCTGCTGCCCTAACATCGCCGACCCCTATGTTATATTTATTAACCCCTAATCTGCCCCCCACAACGTCGCCGACACCTGCCTACACTTATTAACCCCTAATCTGCCGAGCGGACCTGAGCGCTACTATAATAAAGTTATTAACCCCTAATCCGCCTCACTAACCCTATCATAAATAGTATTAACCCCTAATCTGCCCTCCCTAACATCGCCGACACCTACCTTCAATTATTAACCCCTAATCTGCCGACCGGAGCTCACCGCTATTCTAATAAATGTATTAACCCCTAAAGCTAAGTCTAACCCTAACACTAACACCCCCCTAAGTTAAATATAATTTTTATCTAACGAAATAAATTAACTCTTATTAAATAAATTAATCCTATTTAAAGCTAAATACTTACCTGTAAAATAAATCCTAATATAGCTACAATATAAATTATAATTATATTATAGCTATTTTAGGATTAATATTTATTTTACAGGCAACTTTGTAATTATTTTAACCAGGTACAATAGCTATTAAATAGTTAAGAACTATTTAATAGTTACCTAGTTAAAATAATAACAAATTTACCTGTAAAATAAATCCTAACCTAAGATATAATTAAACCTAACACTACCCTATCAATAAAATAATTAAATAAACTACCTACAATTACCTACAATTAACCTAACACTACACTATCAATAAATTAATTAAACACAATTGCTACAAATAAATAAAATTAAATAAACTATCTAAAGTACAAAAAATAAAAAAGAACTAAGTTACAGAAAATAATAAAATATTTACAAACATAAGAAAAATATTACAACAATTTTAAACTAATTACACCTACTCTAAGCCCCCTAATAAAATAACAAAGCCCCCCAAAATAAAAAATTCACTACCCTATTCTAAAATACAAATATTACAAGCTCTTTTACCTTACCAGCCCTGAACAGGGCCCTTTGCGGGGCATGCCCCAAGAATTTCAGCTCTTTTGCCTGTAAAAAAAAACATACAATACCCCCCCCCCCCAACATTACAACCCACCACCCACATACCCCTAATCTAACCCAAACCCCCCTTAAATAAACCTAACACTACCCCCCTGATGATCTTCCTACCTTGTCTTCACCATGCCAGGTTCACCGATCCGTCCTGGCTCCAAGATCTTCATCCAACCCAAGCGGGGGCTAGACATCCACTGAAGAAGTCCAGAAGAGGGTCCAAAGTCTTCCTCCTATCCGGCAAGAAGAGGACATCCGGACCGGCAAACATCTTCTCCAAGCGGCATCTTCTATCTTCTTCCATCCGATGACGACCGGCTCCATCTTGAAGACCTCCAGCGCGGATCCATCCTCTTCTTCCGACGACTAGACGACGAATGACGGTTCCTTTAAGGGACGTCATCCAAGATGGCGTCCCTCGAATTCCGATTGGCTGATAGGATTCTATCAGCCAATCGGAATTAAGGTAGGAATTTTCTGATTGGCTGATGGAATCAGCCAATCAGAATCAAGTTCAATCCGATTGGCTGATCCAATCAGCCAATCAGATTGAGCTCGCATTCTATTGGCTGATAGGAACAGCCAATAGAATGCGAGCTCAATCTGATTGGCTGATTGGATCAGCCAATCGGATTGAACTATATTCTGATTGGCTGATTCCATCAGCCAATCAGAAAATTCCTACCTTAATTCCGATTGGCTGATAGAATCCTATCAGCCAATCGGAATTCGAGGGACGCCATCTTGGATGACGTCCCTTAAAGGAACCGTCATTCGTCGTCTAGTCGTCGGAAGAAGAGGATGGATCCGCGCTGGAGGTCTTCAAGATGGAGCCGGTCGTCATCGGATGGAAGAAGATAGAAGATGCCGCTTGGAGAAGATGTTTGCCGGTCCGGATGTCCTCTTCTTGCCGGATAGGAGGAAGACTTTGGACCCTCTTCTGGACTTCTTCAGTGGATGTCTAGCCCCCGCTTGGGTTGGATGAAGATCTTGGAGCCAGGACGGATCGGTGAACCTGGCATGGTGAAGACAAGGTAGGAAGATCATCAGGGGGGTAGTGTTAGGTTTATTTAAGGGGGGTTTGGGTTAGATTAGGGGTATGTGGGTGGTGGGTTGTAATGTTGGGGGGGGGTATTGTATGTTTTTTTTTACAGGCAAAAGAGCTGAAATTCTTGGGGCATGCCCCGCAAAGGGCCCTGTTCAGGGCTGGTAAGGTAAAAGAGCTTGTAATATTTGTATTTTAGAATAGGGTAGGGAATTTTTTATTTTGGGGGGCTTTGTTATTTTATTAGGGGGCTTAGAGTAGGTGTAATTAGTTTAAAATTGTTGTAATATTTTTCTTATCTTTGTAAATATTTTATTATTTTCTGTAACTTAGTTCTTTTTTATTTTTTGTACTTTAGATAGTTTATTTAATTTTATTTATTTGTAGCAATTGTGTTTAATTAATTTATTGATAGTGTAGTGTTAGGTTAATTGTAGGTAATTGTAGGTAGTTTATTTAATTATTTTATTGATAGGGTAGTGTTAGGTTTAATTATATCTTAGGTTAGGATTTATTTTACAGGTAAATTTGTTATTATTTTAACTAGGTAACTATTAAATAGTTCTTAACTATTTAATAGCTATTGTACCTGGTTAAAATAATTACAAAGTTGCCTGTAAAATAAATATTAATCCTAAAATAGCTATAATATAATTATAAATTATATTGTAGCTATATTAGGATTTATTTTACAGGTAAGTATTTAGCTTTAAATAGGAATTATTTATTTAATAAGAGTTAATTTATTTCGTTAGATAAAAATTATATTTAACTTAGGGGGGTGTTAGTGTTAGGGTTAGACTTAGCTTTAGGGGTTAATACATTTATTAGAATAGCGGTGAGCTCCGATCGGAAGATTAGGGGTTAATAATTGAAGGTAGGTGTCGGCGATGTTAGGGAGGGCAGATTAGGGGTTAATACTATTTATGATAGGGTTAGTGAGGCGGATTAGGGGTTAATAACTTTATTATAGTAGCGCTCAGGTCCGCTCGGCAGATTAGGGGTTAATAAGTGTAGGTAGGTGTCGGCGACGTTGTGGGGGGCAGATTAGGGGTTAATAAATATAACATAGGGGTCGGCGATGTTAGGGGTAGCAGATTAGGGGTACATAGGGATAACGTAGGTGGCGGCGATTTGCGGTCGGAAGATTAGGGGTTAATTATTTTAAGTAGCTTGCGGCGACGTTGTGGGGGGCAAGTTAGGGGTTAATAGATATAATACAGGGGTCGGCGGTGTTAGGGGCAGCAGATTAGGGGTACATAAGTATAACGTAGGTGGCGGTCGGCAGATTAGGGGTTAAAATTTTTAATCGAGTGGCGGCGATGTGGGGGGACCTCGGTTTAGGGGTACATAGGTAGTTTATGGGTGTTAGTGTACTTTAGGGTACAGTAGTTAAGAGCTTTATAAACCGGCGTTAGCCAGAAAGCTCTTAACTCCTGCTATTTTCAGGCGGCTGGAATCTTGTCGTTAGAGCTCTAACGCTCACTGCAGAAACGACTCTAAATACCGGCGTTAGGAAGATCCCATTGAAAAGATAGGCTACGCAAATGGCGTAGGGGGATCTGCGGTATGGAAAAGTCGCGGCTGTAAAGTGAGCGTTAGACCCTTTAATCACTGACTCCAAATACCAGCGGGCGCCCAAAACCAGCGTTAGGAGCCTCTAACGCTGGTTTTGACGGCTACCGCCGAACTCTAAATCTAGCCGTTAATTTTTAGTTTAAATAGGTATTGGAAGCAATATTTTTCCTTTCTAAAAGACATACTCATATAGGTTTAAGCATTCATTTGCGCTTTATCTCCATCCACTTCTCTTTTCTGTCCACCACAAATTGATATTTAAAGGGGGAATATCAAAGGAGATATAGCTTACCTTTAAAATTAGCAGCGCAAGAAAGATTTACACAATTGCTTATTCTATTGGCTGTTCCAATCAGCCAATAGAATGCGAGCTCAATCCTATTGGCTGTTTGGATCAGCCTATAGGATTGACGTTCAATCCTATTGACTGATTGCATCAGCCAATAGGATTTTTTTAACCTTAATTCCGATTGGTTGATAGAATTCTAACAGCCAATCAGAATCTAAGGGACGCCATCTTGGATGACGTCACTTAAAGGAACCTTCATTCGTCGGGTAGTCGTCGGAAGAAGAGGATGCTCCATGCCGGATGTCTTGAAAATGGACCCGCTCCGCTCCGGAATGTATGAAGATAGAAGATCCCGTCTGGAGGACCACTTCTCCCGGCTTGGATGAAGACTTCTCCTGGCTTCGTTGAGGACTTCTTGCCGCTTCGTTGAGGACTTCTCCCGGCTTCATTGAGGATGGATGTCGGCTCTTCAAAACTGTAAGTGGATTTTCAGGGGTTAGTGTTAGGTTTTATTGGGTGGGTTTTAGTTTTAGATTAGGGTTTGGGCAGCAATAGAGCTAAATGCCCTTTTAAGGGCAATGCCCATCCAAATGCCCTTTTCGGGGCAATGGGGAGCTTAGGTTTTTTTAGTTAGGGTTTTATTTGGGGGGTTGGTTGAGTGGATGGTGAGTTTTACTGTTGGGGGGTTATTTGTATTTCTTTTTACAGGTAAAAGAGCTGATTTCTTTGGGGAAATGCCCCGCAAAAGGCCCTTTTAAGGGCTATTGGTAGTTTAGTTTAGGCTAGGGTTTTTTTTTTTATTTTGATAGGGCTATTAGATTAGGTGTAATTAGTTTAAATATCTTGTAATTTTTTAATTTTGTGTAATTTAGTGTTTGTTTTTTTCTGTAATTTAGGTATTTGTATTTAATTTAGTTAATTGTATTTAATTTAGGTAATTGATTTAATTATAGTGTAAGGTTAGGTGTTGGTGTAACACAGGTTAGGTTTTATTTTACAGGTAAATTTGTATTTATTTTAGCTAGGTAGTTAGTAAATAGTTAATAACTATTTAGTAACTATTCTACCTAGTTAAAATAATTACAAACTTGCCTGTAAAATAAAAATAAAACCTAAGCTAGATACAATGTAACTATTTCTTATATTGTAGCTATCTTAGGGTTTATTTTATAGGTAGGTATTTAGTTTTAAATAGGAATTAGATATTAATAGTAGGTTTTCTTTAGGTTAGTTTTTAATTATATTTAAGTTAGGGGTCGTTAGGGTAAGATTTAGGTTTAGGGGTTAATAAATTTAGTATAGTGGCAGCGATGTTAGGGACGGCAGATTAAGGGTTAATAATATTTAACTAGTGTTTGCAAGGCGGGAGTGCGGCGGTTTAGGGCTTAATATGTTTATTATAGTGGCAGCAACGTTGGGGGCGGCAGATTAGGGGTTAATAAATGTAGGTAGGTTGAGACGAAATTGGGGGCGGGAGATTAGGGGTTAATAAATATAATGTAGGTGGCGGCGATGTTGGGGGCAGCAGATTAGGGGTTAATAAGTATAATTTAGGTGGCGGAGATGTCCGGAACGGCAGATTAGGGGTTAATAAGTATAATGTAGGTGTCGGTGATGTCGGGGCGGCAGATTACGGGTTAATAAGTATAATGTAGGTGTGGGCAATGTCGGGCGGCAGATTATGGGTTAATAAGTATAATGTAGGTGTCGGCGATGTCAGGGGCAGCAGATTAGGGGTTAATAAGTGTAAGAAGTGTTTAGACTCAGGGTTCATGTTAGCGTGTTAGGTGTAAACATAAATTTAGTTTCCCCATAGGAATCAACGGGCTGCGTTAAGGAGCTTTACGCTGCTTTATTGCAGGTGTTAGGCTTTTTTCAGCCGGCTCTCCCCATTGATGTATATAGGGAAATCGTGCACGAGCATGTACAACTAGCTCACCGCTGAATTAAGCAGCGCTGGTATTGGAGTGCGGTATGAAGCTCAATTTTGCTCTACGCTCACTTCTTGTCTTTTAACGCCGTGTTTATGAAAACCTGTAATACCAGCGCTGTAGGTAAGCGAGCGCTGACAATAAAGTGCAAGTTAGCACCGCACCCTTCATAACGCAAAATTTGTAATGTAGCCGAATGTATTTTATAATTATGTAGACCATAAAAGTTTACGTGTTCTGTGTACATAGAAAAGTAGGAACAAATATGTCTTCTGAACATTTATAGTATTTGGCATAAAGGGTAAATACCACTGTCAAATATTTTTCTTTAAGATTGAAGGTTTATGTCTCATTTAACTTTTTAACCAATCAGGTAAAATAACTCACTATTTCTATGTACCAGGTGTGGTAATATATGACTACGGCTACTCACCGAAACGCGTAAGCCGTTATTACCACACCATCTTCTTCCTTAAGTGTGAATCTCCATTGTGGTTTTAATTTTGGAAAATAAAAGTCAAGTTTTATTACACTTTGGGACCTCTGTGCTTTACTTTGTTTTGGATGAACTCTTCCTGTTTAAGCACAAGCATCAGAGTCACTATATACCTCTCCATCTGCATCTGCACTTTCCAGCTACATTCGTGTGTGTTGTTTGAATTTGCACACCAGTGTGACATCACCTTGTGAGCAGAATATCGTGGGAGACAAGGCTACAGTAGTGGGGAGAGCAAGAAGACACAGTAAGATACACTCCACACAGAGTTGCAGTGTAGTGTTGCCTCCTCATGAAGAGATGTGGACTTGGTATTTACCCTAAACCTGTGAAAGCGTATTGGGCTCCCTATCTGGTAAGGAGACGCTAGTTTATAACCATTGATAACAAATCTGTATAAGTATCAACACTGTGCCAAAAATAGGATAAGGAGGTTGAAACTTCCAAAATTAAATGAGGATTCTGTAGATGGAATTCCTCTATAATTACACATCATAGAAAGCAGTTACCATAGTGTTACTCTGTATAGCATTAATTATACACAATTACTGTCAATTGACTTCTCACATTAGCTCTGCTGTTTCATGTGACTACCCCTCCTGGTGACACAGAGGATCCAATACATATTTCACTATTTAATCCAGCTTTGTCCCTTCGAGAGTGACTGTTTATTCTTTTGATTTTTTTCTTAATGTTGTAATGCTCTGCATCACGCAAGCTAACCAAATACAATACAGCTGTCAAATAGCTAGCGGCATCACTGGTCTCTGGATTTGCACAACTGTCCCAAAGCTCAAGAATTCCAAAGCTCCAAGATGGTGGTGTCATCAGCAGTGTAAAAGGTTAAAATAAGAGAATGAGGCTGAATTATCAGGCCGTCAACTATGCTGCATTCGATGGCACCAATACGCTCGCCTAACATCGCCTAACATCGAGGCCGCGGACCTGAATTTGACCTCCATATTTATAAAAAAAACTGTCAAAAAGCCGTGCACCAAGTACGGGGTGATGAGCAGCGGACTTTTGTTAACTAACAATTCAGCTTTTTTTTCCAACTTTTTTTATACCCTATCACTAAACACTGCCACTATACTAAAATATTTAACCCCTATCCTGCCACTCCCAGACCCCGCCGCAACTAAATAAAAGTATTAACCCTTACCCCTCCCGGACCCCACCACAACTAAATAAATGTATTAACCCCTATCCCGCCTCTCCCGGAGCCCACTGCAACTTTAATAAAGCTATTAACCCCTATCCCGCTGCTCCCGGACCCCACCGCAACTAAATAAATGTATTAACCCCTAAACCCCTGGCCTCCCACATCACTACCACTTACTAAACCAATTAACCCCTAAACCACCAACCCCCCCCACATCGCCATAAACTAAATTAAGATATTAACCCCTAAACCTAACAAGCCGCTAACTTTACATTATAATTACCTCATCCCTATCTTATAATAAATTAAAACTTACCTTTAGAATTAAAATAAACTATATTAAACTATTAATTAGCTTACCCTAACTATTGTACTAAAACTACATTAAACTAACAATTAACCTTTTAATGCCGTTATAACAGCAGTGGGCTTTAAAGCCATTATGACGGAATACAACATCATTGCCAATGGCTGTCCTGAAGCCTACTGGGCTTGCAGGATTTAATTGCGGTCTGGAGGGCGTTCCTATCGTCATAGGGACGCCCCCCAGACCCGATCCCATAAATGAAATCTCACAATCATTTGCACGATCACGTGATCGTAATTTGTGATGTAAACTTTATAACCCTGTCATGAAAGGGTTAAATTAACTATATTACATATTTAAAAACCCAACCCTACTCAAGTTATTTAAATATACTATAAAGAATTGCTGTTACAAAAAAATAACAACTAAGTTACAAAAAATAAAAAACACTAAGTTACAAAAAATAAAAAACACTAAGTTATAAAAAATAAAAAAACCACAGCATAAAAAATAAAAAAGAATTACACCTAATCTAATAGCCCTATCAAAATAAAAAGTCCCCCCAAAATAAAAAAAAAACCCTAGCCTACAACAAACTACCCATGGCCCTTAAAAGGGTCTTTTGCGGGGCATTACCCCAAAGAAATCAGCTCTTTTACCTGTAAAATTAAATACAAACACCCCCCCAACAGTAAAACTCACCACCCACACAACCAAACCCCCACATAAAAACCTATCTAAAAAACCTAAGCTCTCCATTGCCCTGAAAAGGGCCTTGTATGGGCATTGCCCTTAAAAGGGCATTTAGCTCTTTTTCAGCCCAAAGTCCCTAACCTAAAATTAAAACCCACCAAATAAACCCTTAAAAAAAACTAACACTAACCACTGACGATCCACTTACAGTTTTCGAAGACCGGACATCCATCCTCATCCAAGTGGCAGAAGTCCTCAGCGAAGCCGGCAGAAGTCTTCATCCAAGCGGGCAGAAGTCTTCATCCAGACAGCATCTTCAATCTTCATCCATCCGGTGTGGAGTGGGTCGATGTTCAAGACATCAGGCTCGGAGCATCCTCTTCTTACGACGTCTCTTGAATAATGAAGTTTCCCTTTAAATGACGTCATCAAAGATGGCGTCCCTTATACATTCTGATTGGCTGTATTTTATTTTACAGGTAAAAGAGCTGATTTCTTTGGGGAAATGCCCCACAAAAGGCCCTTAGGGGTCATTGGTAGTTTATTGTAAGCTAGGTTTTTATTTGGAGGGGGGGGCTTTTTTATTTTGATAGGGCTATTATATTAGGTGTAATTCATTTTTAATTTTGACACTGTGGTTTTTTATTTTTTGTACTTTGTGTTTTTTCTTACTTAGTTGTTATTTTTTTTGTAACTTAGCAAATTTTTAAAGTAGATTTAAATAACTTGAGTAGGGTTAGGTTTTTAAATATGTAATATAGTTAATTTAATTGTTCGTTTAATGTAGTTTTAGTATAATAGTTAGGGTAGGTTAATTAATAGTTTAATATAGTTTAATGTAATTGTAGTTAGGGAGATGTGCTGTCATAGGAGGCAGGTGAGGCAGCGACTCACCTTTCCTATGTGTGTAATTACACAATTTAATAATGTTTAGTAAAAAATAAATACATTATTTTTAAGTTTTTATAAAAAAATAAAATTGTATCTAAAAGTCCCTCCCCTAGCTGCCTTGTGCCTTTTAACTTCAAAGTTAAATACATACATCTCCCCACATATCCATATTGCGCAAGGAAGTAGAGGCTGTGAGCTGTTCCGCTCCCCTTCTGTTGCGCAATATGAATACCTTTTTTCTTATGGGCCGCTAGAGATTGCCACCCAGTGGCAATAAAGCTTACTGCTCTTCTCTTCGCAGCCCATACCGCTCCCAAAAGAGGCTGCTCTCTAGAAGCCTCGAGACTTGGGAGCTAATCAGCGGGCGGCACACTCTTCTTTACATCTAGGTCCGGAGCAGGTCTGGGACTGGTGCCGGGCGGGAGACTAAGAGCTGATAGGGAGGCACAGAGTGAGATGTGCTGTCATGTGCCAGTGAAGAGGACGCAGTCAGACTCAGTCAGTTGAGTTCGTCGTTGTCAGTGAGGTGTGACTGTGAGAGATGCTGCTGCCACTCCTGACTCACTAGCAATAATAGCCAAGCCGCCAGTAAGCCAGGCCAGCTGAAAGCCCTTAGTCGAGTCGGTGTCTACTGCTCCCTCACTGTGACCATCTTCTGACACACTCATCTCCTCTCAAACAGGCCAGTGGCATTGCGCATTGTGCATGTGCTAATTGTGCTTGTACACTCACTGAGGAAAGAGGCATGTGTCCCACCTAGGCTGGCCCGGGAGAAGGGGGAGAGAAGTCAGTGAGGGGGTAGTAGCACAGGGTAAGTGCTACAGTTAAGCAAAGCTCAGATTTCAGGGAAAGACTAGTGCTATCAGACAGCATAGCACATTGCTTAATTTCCATCTATGACTGTTCTGAATACTTTCTCTTCCCTTGTCCCAGAAACACATATTTGTGACCAGTTCAAGAAGAAGTTTGTTTGTTTTTCCGCTTTTTTTTCTTGACCTGTAATTGCAGATCTATGTTTCTGGGACAAGGAGAGAGAAAGTTTTCAGCACAGACATATGGAAAGTAAGCAGTGTGCTGTGCTGTCTGATAGCACTAGTCTTGCTTTCTCTGAAATTAAATCTGAGCTTTGCTTAACTGTAGCACTTACCCTGTGCTGCTACCCCCTCACTGACTTCTCTCCCCCTTCTCCCAGCCCGTGGTTCTTTCATCCGTTCAGTGCAGGGGGCAGCTCACTATGTGCAGCTATAGTAGAAGATACCAATCAACGGAGGTAAGAGGGCACTCAGGGCAGGGGTCAGCAATAAATAAGGAGCAAAAGAGTTAAAAGGGGCTGTATCCAGCTGTGCTCTACAGGAGCACACAAAAAATAAACAGATTCTTTTCTAGTGTGCTCCTGTAGTGCACAGCTGGATACTGACCCTTTTAACACTTTTGCTCCTAGAGAGAAACTGTGTTCTTATATTAATCAGATGCCTATGGGCAAGATACTAAAAATACATTTCTTGTGCTGTAACTATAGAATGAGAGGTAAATAAAATAAACAATAATACTTGCAATAATAGGAAAAGTTCAGACTAGAGCAGCTTTTGTGAGATAAGCCATTCTAGGTTTCACATTTTCTATTGATAGAATCCTATCAGCCAATCGGAATTCGAGGGACGCCATCTTGGATGACGTCACTTAAAGGAACCTTCATTCGTCGGGTAGTCGTCTGTGAAGAAGGATGTTCCACGCCGGAGGTCTTGAAGATGGAGCCGCTCCTCGTCAGATGGATGAAGATAGAAGATGCCGCTTGGATGAAGATGTCTGCCGGTCCGGATGTCCTCTTCTGCCCGGATAGGATGAAGACTTCTGCCTGTCCTCTTCTGCCCCATCGGATGAAGACTTCGGCCCGGCTGGGTGAAGACGACTTAAGGTAGGGAGATCTTCAGGTTAGTGTTAGGCTTAGTTAAGGGGGGTTTGGGTGGGTTAGAGTAGGGGTATGTGGGTGGTGGGTTTTAATGTTGGGGGGTGTATTTTTTTTTTACAGGCAAAAGAGCTGATTACTTTGGGGCATGCCCCGCAAAAAGCCCTTTTAAGGGCTGGTAAAAGAGCTGATTACTTTTTAATGTAGAATAGGGTAGGGACTTTTATTATTATTTTTTTTTATTTATTTTATTAGGGGGCTTAGATTAGGTGTAATTAGTTTAAAATTCTTGTAATATTTTTTTATTTTCTGTAATTTAGTGTTTGTTTTTTTTGGTAATTTAGTTTAGTTTATTTAATTGTATTTAATTGTAGGTATTGGTAGCTAATTTATTTAATTAATTTTATGATAGTGTAGTGTTAGGTTTAATTGTAACTTAAGTTATGATTTATTTTACAGGTAATTTTGTAATTATTTTAACTAGGTAGCTATTAAATAGTTAATAACTATTTAATAGCTATTGTACCTAGTTAAAATAAATACAAAGTTGCCTGTAAAATAAATATAAATCCTAAAATAGCTACAATGTAATTATTAATTATATTGTAGCTATATTAGGGTTTATTTTATAGGTAAGTATTTAGTTTTAAATAGGATTAATTTAGTTAATAAGAGTACTATTATTTAGATTTATTTAATTAATATTTAAGTTAGGGGGGGTGTTAGGGTTAGTGTTAGACTTAGGTTTAGGGGTTAATAATTTTATTATAGTGGCGGCGGTGTAGGGGGGGCAGGATAGGGGTTAATAGGTATTATGTAGGTGGCGGCAGGGTCCAGGAGCAGCAGTTTAGGGGTTAACATATTTATTATAGTTGCGGCGGGGTCCGGGAGCGGCGGTTTAGGGGTTAATATATTTATTATAGTTGTGGCGGGGTCTAGGAGCGGCGGTTTAGGGGTTAACATATTTATTATAGTTGCGGCAGGGTCCGGGAGCGGCGGTTTAGGGGTTAACATTTATTATACTTGCGGCGGGGTCCGGGAGCGGCGGTTTAGGGGTTAACATATTTATTATAGTTGCGGCGGGGTCTAGGAGCAGCGGTTTAAGGGGTAATAACTTTATTTAGTTGTGGGGAGCTCCAGGGGCGCCGGTATAGGGGGTAGAACAGTATAGTGTGAGTGCTTAGTGACAGGGGTATCAATAAAGCTGTAAAAAAAGCCAAAGAGCATCAAGATTGATGATTGATAACTATCACATTCCACTGCTCATCGCCCCGTACTTGGTGCGCGGCATTTTGACAGATTTATTGATAACTTTGGCAAGCGTATTCAGGTCCGCGGCGGCGATGTGAGGCGAGCTTAGGTGAGCGTACTGGGGCCAGCAAAGGCAGGTACGTACGGAGCTTCATAACTAGAGGCCATTGTAGTCACTTTTCCAAAAATTGCAGCTATCTTGTTGTACCAAGCATAAAAATAGGGTCTCAAAGGTGCGTAGTATTAATGCACTGGGTCTTGGGGAAAAAAAGAACCCTGCTTTAGATGATTATGTACATAATTTGTGCACAATTATTTTAAATGGCAAAAGTGCTTTTAGGCTTTTCTTGTGCTTTTCACTTTGGATGAGATTTTCATGGATGCTAAGTTAATGTTCAACACATCCAGTTTCAGGTTTCACATAAAACAAGGAAAAACATATTCAGAAAAACGTTAACAAAACAATCTGCTGGTATTGGACTTGTAGTTGAGATATATGCATTACTTACTACATGCTTTTATCTGCTGGTATTGGACTTGTAGTTGAGATATATGCATTACTTACTACATGCTTTTATCTGCTGGTATTGGACTTGTAGTTGAGATATATGCATTACTTACTACATGCTTTTATCTGCTGGTATTGGACTTGTAGTTGAGATATATGCATCACTTACTACATGCTTTTATCTGTTGGTATTGGAGCTGTAGTTGAGATATATGCAACACTTACGACATGCTTTTATCTGTTGGTATTGGAGCTGTAGTTGAGATATATGCATCACTTACTACATGCTTTTATCTGTTGGTATTGGAGCTGTAGTTGAGATATATGCATCACTTACTACATGCTTTTATCTGTTGGTATTGGAGCTGTAGTTGAGATATATGCATCACTTACTACATGCTTTTATCTGTTGGTATTGGAGCTGTAGTTGAGATATATGCATCACTTACGACATGCTTTTATCTGTTGGTATTGGAGCTGTAGTTGAGATATATGCATCACTTACGACATGATTTTATCTGTTGGTATTGGAGCTGTAGTTGAGATATATGCATCACTTACGACATGCTTTTATCTGTTGGTATTGGAGCTGTAGTTGAGATATATGCATCACTTACTACATGCTTTTATCTGTTGGTATTGGAGCTGTAGTTGAGATATATGCATCACTTGCGACATGCTTTTATCTGTTGGTAGTGGAGCTGTAGTTGAGATATATGCATCACTTACTACATGATTTTATCTGTTGGTATTGGAGCTGTAGTTGAGATATATGCATCACTTACGACATGCTTTTATCTGTTGGTATTGGAGCTGTAGTTGAGATATATGCATCACTTACGACATGCTTTTATCTGTTGGTATTGGAGCTGTAGTTGAGATATATGCATCACTTACTACATGCTTTTATCTGTTGGTATTGGAGCTGTAGTTGAGATATATGCATCACTTACTACATGCTTTTATCTGTTGGTATTGGAGCTGTAGTTGAGATATATGCATCACTTACGACATGCTTTTATCTGTTGGTATTGGAGCTGTAGTTGAGATATATGCATCACTTACGACATGCTTTTATCTGTTGGTATTGGAGCTGTAGTTGAGATATATGCATCACTTACGACATGCTTTTATCTGTTGGTATTGGAGCTGTAGTTGAGATATATGCATCACTTACTACATGCTTTTATCTGTTGGTATTGGAGCTGTAGTTGAGATATATGCATCACTTACGACATGCTTTTATCTGTTGGTATTGGAGCTGTAGTTGAGATATATGCATCACTTACGACATGCTTTTATCTGTTGGTATTGGAGCTGTAGTTGAGATATATGCATCACTTGCAACATGCTTTTATCTGTTGGTATTGGAGCTGTAGTTGAGATATATGCATCACTTACTACATGCTTTTATCTGTTGGTAGTGGAGCTGTAGTTGAGATATATGCATCACTTACGACATGCTTTTATCTGCTGGTATTGGGGTATGCACTTTTTAAACTCTATATAGCAATGCCCTGTTAGGCCAACAGTTATGCAAGGGAAATTTGTGTGTGCTCCATTGAGCAGGGCTGCATGCAATCACCTAGATTTAGAGTTCTGCGTTAGCCTTAAAAAGCAGCGTTAAGGGGTCCTAACGCTGCTTTTTAATGCCCGCTGGTATTTAGAGTCTGACAGGTACAGGTGTACCGCTCACTTTTCTTCTGCGACTTTTGTCCCCCAAATACCCTTACGTCAATTGCGTATCCTATCTTTTCTATGGGATTTGCCTAACGCCGGTATTACGAGTCTTGGAAGAAGTGAGCGGTACAGCCTTTACCGCCAAGACTCCTACCGCCTAAAAAAGTCAGTAGTTAAGAGTTTTATGGGCTAATGCCGGAACATAAAGCTCTTAACTACAGTGCTACAAAGTACACTAACACCCATAAACTACCTATGAACCCCTAAACTGAGGCCCCCTCACATCGCAAACCCTATAATAAAATTATTTAACCCCTAATCTGCCGACCGGACATCGCCGCCACCTACATTATACCTATGAACCCCTAATCTGCTGCCCCTAACATCGCCGACACCTACATTATATTTATTAACCCCTAATCTGCCCCCCCAAAGTCGCCACAACCTAAATACAATTATTAACCCCTAATCTGCGGACCGGACATCGCCGCCACTTTAATAAATGTATTAACCCCTAAACCACCGCACTCCTGCCTCGCAAACACTATAATAAATTTTATGAACCCCTAATCTGCCCTCCCTAACATCGCCGCCACCTACCTACAATTATTAACCCCTAATCTCCCGCCCCCAAAGCCGCCGCTACTATAATAAAGTTATTAACCTCTAAACCTAATTCTAACCCTAACCCCCCCCCGTAAATTAAATATAATTTAAATAAAACTAACTAAAATTACTATAATTAAATAAATTAATCCTATTTAAAACGAAATACTTACCTATAAAATAAACCCTAATATAGCTACAATATAACTAATAGTTACATTGTAGCTATTTTAGGATTTATATTTATTTTACAGGCAACTTTGTATTTATTTTAACTAGGTACAATAGCTATTAAATAGTTATTAACTATTTAATGACAAGGAACGGTGAAGGAAAGTCCGGCACTCCATGCAGATGATAAAATAATTTTATTGGTATCTAAACAATAAAAGCAGGTGCATACACTGCAACAATCCACTGTATACAGCACACTGTGAAACAGCAAAGGATGGTGGTCACTAATGCTAACGCGTTTCAGCTTCCCACGCCATAGTCATAGCATAATTTAGTGACCATCATCCAAAGTTTAAAAAGGGTTGACCTGTTCCCTATTGGTTAAACCAAGACACACCTCCTATGCTGTTCTTTGCCATAATTCATCAAGTTTAAATGGACTTTTCGTATATATCACTAAACAAACCATGACTGTTAAAGTTACACTGGAGTCAATAGAAGTCTCTGTGTGGTTTTTAGTGTCACACTGAGTATGTTTGTGTTGCTACTAGTTAAGTCTCTGTCATATTTGGTATAGGGATATGATACGATCACGCAAATGCCTAATTCTGTGCAAGATTAGTTAAAGGATAAATGATCATCACATGTCATTACTTTGCATTGGATATTACAAAATATGTATATATTGTATATAACCTTCAAACTTATCTATTGTGTGACATAATCCTTCCACTAATCTTGCACAGATAATTACATACATGGGTAAAAGTAATTAAAATGTAGTTTATGGGCCATAACTATTAGATGTGAATAGTATTTTAGCAATTTAATACAATTCTAACAATTTAATAAAATTAATGAGATCAAATTCACTGTTTAAACCAGACGGTCTTCTGGTTTTCAGTTTCAGGATCCAGAAGACCTCCTATCTAGCTAATAGTAGATCTCTATCGCCCCCTCTTAAGGGGGGTTGGACATGTTTGACAATCGTCCAAGTTAGAGAGCTAGGGCTCTTGTTGTGAACGTAATGGAAATGTGTAATTAGGGGTGTCGTGAGAGTGCTCATTTTGATGTTGTTAATGTGCTCACGGATCCTGGATCTGACTTCTCATGAGGTCATACCTACGTTTCACCAGGTCTGTGTTGCCTTGCCATATCACCAAAAGATCATCTATGAATCTTTTGTAAAAAATAATATTTGGCTTGTGCATGTTTGCATCTCCATAGATGTGGGACCGGTCCCACCACCCCATATAGAGGTTAGTGTAGGAGGGGGCAAACTTTGCCCCCATAGCGGTCCCACATCTCTCGAGATAGAAACTGCCATCAAAACAAAAATAATTATGGGTGAGTAAAAAATTGGTCACTCGCAGTATGAAGCTGCATTGTTCCTCCTCATACTGACCTGATTTAATAAGAAAATACCTAATGGCTTTAAGGCCTTCCTTATGTGGTATGGAGGACTATAGGGCTTTGACGTCTATAGTTAACCAAATGTTATCCTCATTCCAACCTTGTTCTTTCAGCAAACCTAGTAGGTGTTTAGTATCTTTCAGGTGGCTTGGCAAATTTTCCACAAAGGGCTGCAAGATCGCATCCAACCATTGCGAGAGCCTCTCCGTAAGTGAACCAATACCACTTATAATTGGTCTCCCATGTATCTCTATGCCTGGTTTATGAACTTTGGGTAAGTGGTTAAATGTAGGTCTAATTGGAAACTCTACTTGCAGGTATTTGTATGTCTCATCATCGAACATCCCTATCTCTCTACCCTCATCTAATAGGTCTCTAAGTTCATAACTGAAATCATTTGTTCGATCCCTTTTTAATAAAGTGTATTGTTCTGTATCTGTCAATTGTCTCCTGGCCTCAGCTATAAACTGTCTCATGTTCATGACTACTATTGAGCCGCCCTTATCTGCGGCCCTAATAACCAAGTCCTCATTGTTCTGTAGTCTAGAAAGGGCTTCTCTTTCTTTTAAGGACAGATTAGGTCTGCCTATATGTGATCTATTGTTCACATAAAGTGCAGTGAGGTCGTCCTCCACCCTTCTTTGAAAAATCTCTAAGATATGTCCCCTCTTTTGTATGGGATAAAAAGAAGAATTGCCTTTAAATTTGGGAAAACTTATGGTGTCAGTTGACCCCACTGCCCCCGAAGAATGTAGATCT
Organism: Bombina bombina; assembly: GCF_027579735.1. Taxonomy (NCBI): domain Eukaryota; kingdom Metazoa; phylum Chordata; class Amphibia; order Anura; family Bombinatoridae; genus Bombina; species Bombina bombina. The sequence continues at coordinate 12,503,373 of NC_069509.1, read as the reverse complement.
TCTAGGGCCATTACATCATAGTCCTCACCAAAGGTGAGTTTGGGCCTGGTCGGGACTTCAGTTCTATCAGAGTCACTGTCAGTGATTTCAGCTTGTTTATAGAATTTCTTGAGAGTCAAAGATCTTATTAATTTATTGACATCTAATAGTGTCGAAAATAAATTGAAATTGGAAGTTGGAACAAAGTTAAGTCCTTTTTTAAGAACCTTCGTTTCTGCCTCAGTCAATTTATAGTCAGAGATATGTTATTCTCTACTGATACTTTGTGTAATAACCCCTTCTCTGACTTCTTTGTGGGTAACGATTTGACCTGATTTGTTCTGGTGGTTCCTGGTTCAGTGTTGGTATGTGGGGCTTCTGACTGTTTGTTGTGTTGGGGCCCCCCCTTCTATTCCAACTGGGCCCAAACAAAAAACCTTATCAAAGTCACTATTTGCTTTGGACTTATTTTCTCCACCTTTGGTTGTGGGTAGGTATTTACTTGTACTGTAGGTTCTATCTACATTGCTGGTTTCTTTTGGGAGGGAAGGGGGAGGGGGGTGTCAGGGATTGTCATCCTATACCTCTCTGTACCTTTAATTCCTAATTACCATATGTGTATATAAGGCTGTGTATGCTGATCATTTACATACAGAGCCTTTCCCTTCTGTCTAAGTTGGGATTACCTCATTTTCGGAGTTCTTTTCTTATTATCTGCATGACAAGCATATTGAGCCGTTTCTAGCACCGCTCCTGAGTTTGATTGCTCCACAAGTCTCAAACTTTCTATTTGTTTGTTTGCTTTCTGAATCCAGCTCTCACTTGTCTGCTTCGATACTGGCGTGTGACGTCATGCCCGGCTTTCCTCCTCACTGAACGACTGCTGAAGCACACCCCGCTCTGGACACCCGCTTCACAAACCCTCTGGAAAAGCCGGTCTGCACAAATTTGCACACAGGATAAGCCGGTCTGTATATATTTAGAACCGCTAAGGATATCTTTGACTCTTCATATATATCAAAACTTTGGTAATCTTGTTCGTTTGCCTCATTTGTTTGCTTGCAAAGTGACTTTACCTATTACTACGCTTATAAGCTAATCGTTCAAATGCATTTAACCACTAAGCTTGCTAATTTTGCCTGTGCTATCTCATGCATATGTATTTCAGAACTTTTACTGCTCATACATAATCCTTGACAAATATTGTGATACAACCTGCACAACTAAGGCTGAAGTTTGTGTGATTGTATTTGTGTGCAGATTCTTGTATATATTTCATATGACTGGATTGCAAGATTGAACATTAACTGGGAAGAGACTTATATAACTTTGTTCTATTCAAACTTTGGAATTAGTGTTATTCTATATCAACTGCCACAACATAGGATTGACTCATTCCTAAATATAAATTTAACATCTTCACACAGTATCCTTACAGTAGTGAACCTCAGATCTATGAGCACAACAGGGTTCTATAAGTTAGGTCTTAATGAACCCGATGTAAGGTGTGAGACTGAGTGGTCCTGCAAAATACCAGGATATTAGTTTTCAACAAAACATCACATATTACCAAGCCTATAAAAATACTAGTATCCTGTTATTATAGATATTACAGAACTCTCTATCAGGGTTAGTTCCCTTGCTCAGAGTATGGACCACATGATTCAGGGATTAAGGGAGATACAATTGGAAAATGAGAACATTAGAAAATGTATTAATGAACATTTTGCCAATAAACCCCCTGTTGTGTATTTACCCCTGAACCTGTGATTAGCCCTCCCGAAAAATTCTCTGAGGACAGAGCTATGTTTAGAGATTTCAAAAATTCTTGTACATTGATGTTTACTCTGAAACCTAAATCATACCCAATAGATAAGGTTAGGGTATTAACTGTTATCTCATTCTTACGCGGTGAGGCTAGATCTTGGGCTAATGCTTTTTATGAGAATGATGATCCTATTTTAAACTCTTCAGATGCATTTTTTGCTGCCATGTCTCTGCTTTATGAGGACCACAATAAACAAAACACTGCAGAAACAGCTATCAGGTCGATACGTCAAGGGAAAAGAATGGTAGAAGAGTATATCACAGATTTCAAACGATGGGCACCTGATACTCAGTGGAATACTCCAGCTTTAAGGAATCAATACCGGTTAGGTCTCAGTGAAGCTGTTTAAGATGAGCTAGCTCGTGGTACCATCCCAGATGATTTAGAAGCTCTAATGACTCTCAGTATAGGCATAGACCGAAGATTAAGGGAGAGGAAGTCTGAAAAGACTTCTACTGATTCTGGTTACAGGAGATGTCCTACTCTTCATTCTAACCTCTAAACCATACCAACAAGGTCCTCTGATGAACCAATGGATGTAGCAGTTATAAGAGGTCCTTTAAAACCTGAAGAAAAAGCAAGGTGTAAATTATTGAATCTTTGTCTGTACTGCGCTGATAAAGACCATGGTGTCAAAGACTGTCCATCACTTCTTCGTCAAAAGAAGGGTAAGACACTTTCCAGTGATCATATAATTAATATGGTACACAATCTAAATTCTAATTTTTCAATTCCTCTTTCCCTACAGTGGCATCGCCGGAAGATAGACGTACAGGCCGTAATTGACTCTGGTGCATCTGTGAATTTTGTGGAATTTTCTTTTGTTGTTAAAAATAAGATACCACTAATAAAAAAGAGTGTTTCACTGGCTATACGTTTGGTTGATAGATCCCTTTTTAGTCCAGGTCCCATAACGCATCACACCATTCCCATTACTGTTATATCAGCTTCAGGACATATAGAGCAGTTATCCTTTGATGTACTTCCTACTTCTGTATATCCTTTGATACTTGGTTTAAATTGGTTGATAAGACATAACCCCACTATCTCCTGGAGTAATGGCTCAGTGACTTTTGATTCTGTCTTTTGTAACAATCATGTTTCAATATGCATACGTTATACCATATACCAGTACTTACCTTGCCAGATTGTTACAAGGAATTTTCTGATGTCTTTGATAAGGTTGAGGTGGAAACACTGCCTCCACATTGGACCTATGACTGTCCTATTGATCTAATACCGGACAGTACCATTACCTTTGGCCATATATACCCTCTTTTCCAGCCAGAACTAGCCCATCTAAAAGATTATTTAGATGAAAATTTGAAGAAAGGATTTAATAGACCCTCCACTTCCTCAGCTGGGGCAGCTATGATTTTTGTTAAAAATAAGGATGGTAGTCTACGTCCAATAATTGACTACAGACAACTCAACAAATGCACAAAAAAATAGATACCCCCTGCCTCTCATTCCTGAACTGATAGAATGGTTACATGGTGCCACTATTTATACAAAATTAGATCTCAGAGGCGCCTATAATTTGATCAGGATGAGAGCAGGGGATGAGTGGTTGACAGCTTTCCGTACACGTTACAGTCTTTATGAATACACTGTAATGCCGTTTGGTTTATGTAACGCCCCAGTGACATTTCAGTGTTTCATAAATTATATGTTTCACGATCTTTTAGATGTGTGTATAGTCATTTACTTAGATGACATTCTCATATTTTCAGACTCCTATGATAAACTTCTATGTCATGTGAAACAAGTTTTGTCACGATTAAGAGTTCACCGTCTTTTTGCTAAGCTTGAAAAGTGTATATTCAACACTGATACAATTTTGTTCCTGGGGTATCATATTTCACCCTCAGGTTTATCCATGGAGTCTAGCAAAGTTGATGCTGTTTCAAAATGGCCTGTTCCCTGTAATAAAAAAGAAATCCAGAGGTTTCTAGGATTTGCAAATTTTTACAGAAAATTCATTAAAGGATTTTCACATATCGTTCAACCTCTGACTTACTTAACATGTGAAATTTGTTTGGAATCAATCAGCTGATGATTCCTTCAAAACTCTTAAGCATAAATTCATTACAGCACCGATTCTGCAATTCCCAGATTCCAGTCGTCAATATACGCTTGAGGTTGATGCTTCTGAGTATGCTTTAGGGGCTATCCTCTCCCAAAGAAAGTCTCCTAAGGAACCCCATCGCCCAATATCCTACTACTCCAGGGTTATGAATTCAGCAGAAATCAACTATGGTATAGGTGATAAGGAACTCCTCGCTATCATGTCAGCTCTGGAGTTCTGGAGGCATCTTTTGGAAGATACACCCAACCTTTCATGTATCATTACTAAAACCTTATGGCATGGTTAGGAATACCCCTCAGGGGTCTTCAATTGATCTTCAAGCAACCGATTGTGTGGAGTATGAAATATAATCTATCTTGGATTCCCGATACTTCCGAAACCAGCTCCAGTACTTGGTAAGATGGAAGGGGTTCGCTTCTGAGGAGGATTCTTGGGAGCCTTCTGTTAACTTCTCCGCCCCTGTCTTCTCTCCCTTTCCCACCGAATGAAACCTGAGCGTCCTGGTCCTTGATCCGCTGAGCGGCTCCTTGAGGGGGCAGTTCTGTCAGGGATTGTCATCCTATACCTCTCTGTACCTTTAATTCCTAATTACCATATCTGTATATAAGCCTCCACCTAGTGTTATACCTTGCTTGGTAATTTTCTCAGATACTCTGTGTATGCTGATTGTTTACATACCCAGCCTTTCCCTTCTGTCTAAGTTGGGATTACCTCATTTTCGGAGATCTTTCCATATTATCTACATGACAAGCATATTGGGCCATTTCTAGCACCGCTCCTGAGTTTGATTGCTCCACAAGTCTCAAACTTTCTATTTGTTTGTTTGCTGTCTGAATCCAGCTCTCACTTGTCTGCTTCGATACTGGCGTGTGACGTCACGCCCAGGCTTTCCTCCTCACTGAACGGCTGCTGCACACACCCCCCCCCAGCTTACGCTGGCTGCTCAGCTGCTCCTCCGGATTACCGCTCTGGACACCCGCTTCACAAACCCTCTGGAAAAGCCGGTCTGTACAAATTTGCACACAGGATAAGCCGGTCTGTATATATTTAGAACCGCTAAGGATATCTTTGACTCTTCATATATATCAAAGCTTTGGTAATCTTGTTCGTTTGCCTCATTTGTTTGCTTGCAAAGTGACTTTACCTATTACTACGCTTATAAGCTAATAGCTCAAACGCATTTAACCACTAAGCTTGCTAATTTTGCCTGTGCTATCTCCTGCATATGTATTTCAGAACTTTTACTGCTCATACATAATCCTTGACAAATATTGTGATACTACCTGCACAACTAAGGCTGAAGTTTGTGTGATTGTGTTTGTGTGCAGATTCTTGTATATATTTCATATGACTGGATTGCAAGTTTGAACATTAACTGGGAAGAGACTTATATAACTTTGTTCTATTCAAACTTTGGAATTAGTGTTATTCTATATCAACTGCCACAACATAGGATTGACTCATTCCTAAATATAAATTTAACATCTTCACACTGTATCCTTACAGTAGTGACCCTTAGATCTATGAGCACAACAGGGTTCTATAAGTTAGGTCTTAATGAACCCGAGGTAAGGTGTGAGACTGAGTGGTCCTGCAAAATACCAGGATATTAGTTTTCAACAGGGGGTTGGACTGGTATAGATTTTATTTTGGGTCTAACTACAGGATCCTTCTGTTGGGCTTGAGTTAGGTTTGAGGGGGGTAGTGGATGAACCACCTCAGTATTAGTTTGTTCATCCTCACCTCCTGAGCTGGAAAAGTCATCAGTTGATTCTGCCTCACTTTCACTAAATCTGACCCTTCTATTGTCATACTGATAATATTGACCCCTACCCCTTCTACCTCTACCTCTGCCCCTTCTACCTCTATAGCCTATATTGTAGTGTTGATAGTTTTTTGCTAGTGATCTATCCCTCCTATTCTTGTGCTTAATTTCTAGTACCAACTTTTTGGCTTCAATTATAATATCTGCCAAAATCTTGTCAAACTTCTTGCATTAACTATTTAATAGCTACCTAGTTAAAATAATTACAAAATTACCTGTAAAATAAATCCTAACCTAAGTTACAAATACACCTAACACTACACTATCAATAAATTAATTAATTAAATAAATAAATTAACTACAATTATCTAAACTAAAATACAATTAAATAAACTAAACTATAATACAAAAAAACACTAAATTGCAAAAAATAAAAAAATATTACAAGAATTTTAATCTAATTGCACCTAATCTAAGCCCCCTAATACAATAAAAAAGCCCCCCAAAATAATAAAATTCCCTACCCTAAACTAAATTACAAAGTAATCAGCTCTTTTACCAGCCCTTTAAAGGGCTTTTTGTGGGGCATTACCCCAAAGTAATCAGCTCTTTTACCTGTAAAAAAAAATACAATCCCCCCCCAACATTACAACCCACACACCCCTACTCTAAAACCCACCCGATCCCCCCTTAAAAAAACCTAACACTACCCCATTGAATTTCACCCTACCTTGAGCCGTCTTCAGCCTGCCGGCCACCGATGAGACAGAACAGGACATCCGGACCGGCAGAAGTCTTCATCCTATCCGGGCAGAAGAGGACATCCGGACCGGCAGACATCTTCATCCAGGTGGCATCTTCTATCTTTATCCTTCTGGAGTGGAGCCATCTTCTATCCAGTCGACGCGGAGCCATCTTCTATCCAGTCGACGCGGAGCCATTCTCTTCTTCCGACGGACTAACAACGAATGAAGGTTCCTTTAAATGACATCATCCAAGATGGCGTCCCTCGAATTCTGATTGGCTTATAGGATTCTATCAGCCAATCGGAATTAAGGTAGGAAAAATCTGATTGGTTGATTCGATCAGCTAATCGGATTGAAGTTCAATCCGATTGGCTGATTGGATGAGCCAATAGAATTGACCTCGCATTCTATTGGCTCATCCAATCAGCCAATCGGATTGAACTTCAATCCGATTGGCTGATTAAATCAACCAATCAGATTTTTCCTACCTTAATTCCGATTGGCTGATAATATCCTATCAGCCAATCGGAATTCGAGGGACGCCATCTTGGATGACGTCACTTAAAGGAACCTTTATTCGTCGTTAGTCTGTCGGAAGAAGAGGATGGCTCTGCGTTGGCTGGATAGAAGATGGCTCCGCTCCGGTAGGATGAAGATAGAAAATGCCACCTGGATGAAGATGTCTGCCGGTCCGGATGTCCTCTTCTGCCGGATAGGATGAAGACTTCTGCCGGTCCGGATTTCCTGTTCTGTCCCATCGGTGGCCGGCTAGCTGAAGACGGCTCAAGGTAGGGTGATCTTCAATGGGGTAGTGTTAGGTTTTTTAAAGGGGATCAGGTGGGTTTTAGAGTAGGGGTGTGTGGGTGGTGGGTTGTAATGTTGGGGGGGATTGTATTTTTTTTACAGGTAAAAGAGCTGATTACTTTGGGGCAATGCTACGCAAAAATCCCTTTTAAGGGCTGGTAAAAGAGCTGATTACTTTGTAATTTAGTATAGGGTAGGGAATTTTATTATTTTGGGGGGCTTTTTTATTTTATTAGGGGGCTTAGATTAGGTGTAATTAGATTAAAATTCTTGTAATATTTTTTTATTTTTTGTAATTTAGTGTTTGTTTTTTTCTATTATAGTTTAGTTTATTTAATTGTATTTTAGTTTAGATAATTGTAGTTAATTTATTTAATTAATTTATTGATAGTGTAGTGTTAGGTGCATTTGTAACTTAGGTTAGGATTTATTTTACAGGTAATTTTGTAATTATTTTAACTAGGTAGCTATTAAATAGTTAATAAATATTTAATAGCTATAGTACCTAGTTAAAATAAATACAAAGGTGCCTGTAAAATAAATATAAATCCTAAAATAGCTACAATGTAACTATTAGTTATATTGTAGCTATATTAGGGTTTATTTTATAGGTAAGTATTTAGTTTTAAATAGGATTAATTTATTTAATTATAGTAATTTTAGTTAGTTTTATTTAAATTATATTTAAGTTAGGGTGGTGTTGGGGTTAGGGTGAGACTTAGGTTTAGGGGTTAATAACTTTATTATAGTAGCGGCGACGTTGGGGGCAGGAGATTAGGGATTAATAAGTGTAAGGTTAAGGGTGTTTAGACTCAGGGTTCATGTTAGGGTGTTAGGTGTAGACATAGAAAGTGTTTCCCCATAGGAAACAATGGGGCTGTGTTAGGAGCTGAATGCTTCTTTTTTGCAGGTGTTAGGTTTTTTTCAGCCAGCTCAGCCCCATTGTTTCCTATAGGGAAATTGTGCACAAGCACGTTTTTCAAGCTTACCGCTACCGTAAGCAACGCTGATATTAAGGGAAGAAGTGGAGCTACATTTGGCTCAACGCTCACCTTTCTGAGGCTAACGCAGCCATTCAGTAAACTCATAATACCAGCGTTGTTTAAAGTGTGCGCTTGAAAAAAAACGGCTCGTTAGCAACGCAGGTCTTTACCGAAAACCCCCCAAAGCTAGGCGTAAATCTTTTCCAGTTTCTCACATTCATAATAGGAAACTAGGGGTGTATTTGTTACACCTCTTAGCATGGTAAATTATTTTTCTATTTATAACACAGTAGTGAATAGAGAAGAGATTGTGTATCATAATAAGTTCTAAGTTAACTGGCACTATGCCACAGAATTGTGGGAGTGGGTATGTGAGCAGAGTGTGTGTGCATGTGTGTGTGTTAGTGAGCAGAGTGTGTGCATGTAGTGTGTGTGTCAGTGAGTAGAGTATGTGTGCTTTATTATCCAGGTAAACATCACATTGCAGATGAGCTGGTGCTTTAGTGCAAAGTTTCTCAACCATGGTCCTCAAGTACCCCCAACAGGCCAAGTTTTCATCATAGCTGAACCAGTGCACAGGTGAAGTAATCAGCTGATTAGCTACATTATGGTTACTAACCTGCTCTCGCCCATCAGCTGATTATTTCACCTGCGCACTGGTTCAGCTATAATAAAAAAACTGTCTTGTTGGGGGTACTTGAGGACCGCGGTTAAGAAACAAAGCTTTAGTTTAATTTAAGCTACCTCTATTGGGTTCATGTATGTGTTTTTCCAGAGTTTCTTAGCCAGTGCCTCACCAGCCTTTGACCTCACTGCACATCACTGTATGTAGTATAATAGTTAGGGTAGGTTAATTAATAGTTTAATATAGTTTATTGTAATTCTAAAGGTAAGTTTTAATTTATTATAAGATAGGGATCAGGTAATTGTAATGTAAAGTAAGCGGCTTGTTAGGTTTAGGGGTTAATAGCTTAATTTAGTTTATGGCGATGTGGGTGGCTGGCGGTTTAGGGGTTAATCAGTTTAGTTAGTGGTAGTGATGTTGGAGGTCAGGGGTTTAGGGGTTAATAATTTTATTACAGTTGTGGCGGGATTGTGTTTAATACTTTTAGTTAGTTGCGGTGGGCTCTGGGAGTGGCGGAATAGGGGTTAATACTTTTGGTTAGTTGCGGTGGGCTCTGGGAGCAGCGTAATAGGGGTTAATACTTTTAGTTAGTTGCGGTAGGCTTTGGGAGCGGCGGGATAGGGGTTAATAATTTTAGTTAGTTGTGGTGGGCTCCGGGAGCAGTGGAATAGGGGTTAATACTTTTAGTTAGTTGAGGTGGGCTCCGGGTGCGGCGGGATAGCGGTTAATACTTTTAGTTAGCTGCGGTGGGCTCCGGGAGTGGCGGAATAGGGGTTAATACATTTTATTTAGGTGGCAGCAATGTCGGGGCAGCAGATTAGTGGTGTTTAGACTAGGAGCTTATGTTAGGGTGTTAGTTGTAAACTTAATTTGTTTTCTACCATAGAAATCAATGGGATATCTGGCAGCAGCGAAATTAAGCTTTCGCTGCTTTCAGACTCCCATTGATTCCTATGGCATCCTTGGCCTCCAGAGATTGAAAACCAGGTACGCTGGGCCGGAATAGTAGCGAGTGTACCTGTTAGAAGTTTGATAACTTGCAAAAGTTGTCAGGCAGTGCCGAATTTGTATTCGGAACATATGTGATGACGTAAGCATCGATCTGTGTCAGATTGAGACTGGCGGATCGTATGTTATGTCACAAATTTTCAGGTCGAATCAAGCTCGCCACAATTACACTGCGGAATTCCAGCGTATTTGCAGTTGATGGCTTGATAAATATCCCTCAATAACTCTAAAGAGAGCTGTAGGTACAGGAGGAAACATTATAGCACAGTAAATAGTAATCACTGTGTTGAAGTTGTGTCTGTATTTTTTTGTTCATTTAAGGAGTTAATGGTCGGTTATCTCCAGCATCCTCTTAGTCAGTAAAAAGAAATGGATGAAGAAAAGTTTTAATCCAAACAAATAGTTTAAGTAAGAAATCAGATAGGACACACACAGTTGTCACATATCCCTCCATATAAAAAGTAATACCTAGAACCTCTGGTTGATCTTCACAGAATATCTCCATGTCCCAGCCCCAGCAACCAACCTCCCCCATGTGCGCCAGATTATAAATTATGTTATGGTCTTAACAATAGCAATAAAGACAAATAAAGTGCTATGATAACCACATAAATAAAAAAATGATTTAAATGTCCGTCTTCAGCAGGTTGGAACAATATAAGATGAAATGTCAGGTAATTAACAGACACATTTTACTTTTCCTTCTTCTGGATTAACCATCAGTGATTGTTTTATCTCAGCTGCACATAGATATAAATGCAAATACATTTGTTTCATCTAATAATCTCACATGCCAACAAAACGTTGCTAATATTTGCATGAGCATCTGATTATTATACTGTGCACCTGAGTGTGAGGAGCTGATATTTACATATAAGCAGCACCGAGACAAACAGAAAATGCTCTTTTCACTAGAGATGGTTATGTTTCTGTTATTTACTGCAGTAACATTAGTAACTGGGGTCATCTCTAACTTATTCATCCTGGTTGTGATTTTTATGGAACAAAACCGCTTCCTAACCATGACCCCCAGCAACCAAATCCAGTTTACTATGAGCCTGAACAACATCTTTCTGCAGTTTATGGAGTCAATGAGTTCACCTGATTTTTCATTTAAGTTTTTTATTATTAAGGAAATTTTGCAAGTTAGAAGTTTGTTTTATACGTTTTTCCTTAGTCTCAGTTACTGGCTCTGTGCCGGGCTCTGCGCATTATACTGTGTGACTGTTGTCAGCTGTAAAAATCGTTTAATCACAAGTCTGAAGATGAGGCTCCCGGTTCTGGTACCAAAGCTGCTACTGGTTACAGCCCTGGGGTGTTTCTCAATCTCTGTCCCCTCCATTTGGTACTTGAACATTGTCCCTCAGCCGGATGTGACCGGGAACCTGACCACCAATAATATTCCTAACTCTCAAGTCATGTATCATGATTACCTGCATTATCAAGTCTTTTTTCTCTCATTAGGAGGTATTGTGCCATTAATAATAAGTATAACCTGTTTACTTATCACTGTCACTTCCCTTTTGAGACACGTCTGGAGAATAAAACTTAATGCAACCAATATGAGTGACCCCCAGCTTGATGCACATTACAGAGCGAGTAAGACTATGGTGATGCTTGCTACTGTTTTTGTGGTACTGATTATGACTCAGCTAACGTATCTGACTTTAAACTCAGCTACTGTAAGTCTAGAGATGATGATCGTGCATTGTTTAGCTCAGTTATTACCAACAGAACTGTCCGTTATTCTGATCTTGAGCAGCTGCAAACATAAAAGAGCTCTCTGTAGGATTGTCCCATGTATCAAGTAATAGTCATGTTTGTCGCTGGGTACGTAGTGTTTTTCCATTTTGTCATTCTATCTCAACCCACAGATAATGTAACATAATACTTTATATGTTTAATTATAAAAAACATGTATGATTTGTTTCATTATTTATAAAGTAGCTGATATCTTTTAGAAGATTGATTAGAAATAAATAGTTCCTAAAAAAACAAAACATGGCTTCTTGCTGATCAGACAAATGCAACATTTATTTATTTATCATATGTAGCATGCAGAAATTATAATTTTATTTTCTTCTAGATGTTAAGCCAGGAATGGGCTATAAAGGTATAGATTACAAGTGGGGCACTAATTTATTGTGCAAAATGTGCCCTTTTTACAGGCACACGATAAATAACCATCCATTAGAAGTGCGGTAACAAGTAATGCCCTGAAAATTAACCAGATATCAGACCTCTGGTTAATTTTCAAAATGTGCCCCAATTGCCCACACAATTTAGTGTAGTGATTGTTTAAAAAAATAAAAAATAAAGCAACTTTTTTTTAAAAAAAATTAGCAACTGCAGGAGGGAGTTTTAAAGGGTTAAATGTGGCTGGTGTGGGGTGTTGGAAAATAAACGGCACTGAAAAGTGCGTTTACATTGCGATCTATGGGAACTGTGTGTTCCTAGTAAATATATGCTTACATACATATATATTTACGTGTTAATATGTGTATATTATGGTTAGTATTAACACAAATATATATGTATATAATCATATACATATATATATTTACAATTTTCTGCTATCGATGTGTGACTAACCCTCTTCACTGCTCTTAGGTTATGTGCCGTGTGGGGATTTTCTGTTGAAAAAATATACGTTTGAGATTTCTCTTGGTGATATTTTGCTTGCTCTAATAACACCTAGGGAATGGCACTTACTATTATTTTTTAGATGTTTTTCATATAAAGATCTGGTAATAAGAGTATGTAATGAGTTAAGGGGGGTACTTTGTGTCTGAATCTTGGGGTTGATCACAATCCTTAAAAAATATATCTAATGATTATCAACATAAATTCACCATTAAATGCTATGAGTAATTGCAGCTAAATCAAAAGTTTTTCTAAAGGATTGTGATCAAGCCCATAATGTCTACAGTTGAGGAACCTGACATAGAATACATAAGCCACTTCATATTGCAAAAAAACAGTTTATAAAGTTTATACCAGGGATCATGATCAGGGATAAAACTACCAGATATGGGGGTCAATTACAGAGAGAAAAAATCAAATGATTTAGGTACACAAATATCCATAGGGACCTATCTATCACGCTCCGAAAGGAGCTTGACGGCCCGTGTTTCTGACGAGTCTTCAGACCCACCAGAAACAGCAGTTATGAAACAGCGGTCACAAAGACCGCTGCTCCATAACCTGTCCGCCTGCTCTGAACAGGCGGACAGACATCACTGGAAATCGAGTACGATCGTGTTGATTGACACCCACCTTCTGGCGGCGTTGCACCAGCAGGGGGTTGGCATTGCACCAGCAGCTCTTGTGAGCTGCTGGTGCAATGCTGAATACGGAGAGCTTATTGCTCTCCGTATTCAGCGAGGTCTGGCGGACCTGATCCGCACTGTCGGATCAGGTCCGCCAGACCTTGTTAAATAGAAGCCTTAGACTTTAATGTTGTTTTTCTGTTGAAAACCATTAGATAAGTTTTACTAGAGGATTGTGATCAAGACTTTCAAACCAGCATCAGAACCCTGGATTAAATATCTGTTGTGCTTCTCTATTGTTGCATAGTCATAGTTATGTTTTATCTGAATGTATTAATGTTTAAAGAGACACTAAAATCAAAATGAAGCTTTCACGCTTTAGCTAGGGCACGCAATTAAACAAAAATATATCTTTGCAATGTATCTCCATTATAAAATTATGCACACTCTTTTGTTAGAAAAAAGGAGGGGCACCTGTGCTGCAAACTCTGACACTTTGTGAGAAATAGCTGTTTTGCAACAATAGTAGTAATAGTGATGTATATGCATGCTGCCACTGATACAGTGTACCCGTGTCACTGTTAGGTATGTGGATGGGAAAGAGGAAATCAAGAGGGCGCACAGCTTGGCACTAGAATAGATATTATCTATTTGTAAAGTAAGTTTGTTACTTTCTAAACAATGATGTTATAGTAGTGGAATACAGGAAGAGGGCTTAAAAAATAATAAATAATAATATTATCCTTGGATTGTTATTGTATTCAAAAAAGTTCAGTATTATACTTTAGAATATTCAACACTTCTTTGTCTGAGGTGAGTGAATTTGTGCTTACCAGAGGTAACCTCAATCATATGAGGTAAGTTGTAGACTTGTTTGGGTTAGAGATGTTTCTTTGGCTCTTGTCCAGTCGATTTGACAAATCGAGGAGGGATAGTGTAGCTGCTGCTGATTTAATAGGGAAATTGATAGCTAGGCTATTGTATTCAGTGTCCACTACAGTCCTGAAGGACTCATCTGATCTCTGCTGTAAGGACAGCACCCCAAAAAGCCCTTTTTAGGGCTAGAACATCTTTTTTTTGTTTTTTGCCTGTGTAATTTTGACTGTGAAACATCAGTCTGCTAGTGTAATCTAATTGCAGTTGCCTGCCTGCCAGCGTGTGTGCCAGGACCACTTGCCAACTATTGCCACCACTCATATCTGGTGTAACAGTAGTGTAAGTTAAAAAAAAAACTTTTTTGACTGTGAAACATCAGTCTGCTAGTGTAATCTAATTGCAGTTGCCTGCCTGCTAGCGTTTGTGCCAGGCCCACTTGCCCAGTGCCACCACTCATATCTGGTGTAACAGTAGTGTAAATAATTTAAAAAAAAAAAACTTTTTTTACTGTGAAACATCAGTCTGCTAGTGTAATTCTAATTGCATTTGCCTGCCTGCCAACATGTGTGCCCGGCCCACTTGCCCAGTGCCACCACTCATATCTGGTGTAACAGTAGTATAAATAATTTAAAAAAAAAAAACTTTTTTGACTGTGAAACATCAGTCTGCTAGTGTAATCTAATTGCAGTTGCCTGCCAGCGTGTGTACCAGGCTCACAGCGTATACTGTGCCCACTTGCCCAGTGGCACCACTCATATCTTGTTTAATAGTAGTGTAAGTGTACATTTTAAAAATAAAAAAACTATTTTGACTGTGAAACATCAGTCTGCTTTTTTGTGTCAGGCTCACAGCGTATACTGTGCCCACTTGCCCAGTGGCACCACTCATATCTTGTTTAATAGTAGTGTAAGTGTACATTTAAAAATAAAAAAACTATTTTGACTGTGAAACATCAGTCTGCTTTTTTGTGTCAGGCTCACAGCGTATACTGTGCCCACTTGTCCAGTGCCACCACTCACATTATCTTGTTTAATAGTAGTGTAAGTGTACATTTTAAAAATAAAAAAACTATTTTGACTGTGAAACATCAGTCTGCTTTTTTGTGTCAGGCTCACAGCGTATACTGTGCCCACTTGTCCAGTGCCACCACTCACATTATCTTGTTTAATAGTAGTGTAAGTGTACATTTTAAAAATAAAAAAACTATTTTGACTGTGAAACATCAGTCTGCTTTTTTTGTGTCAGGCTCACAGCGTATACTGTGCCCACTTGTCCAGTGCCACCACTCATATTATCTTGTTAATAGTAGTGTAAGTGTACATTTTAAAAATAAAAAAACTATTTTGACTTTGAAACATCAGTCTGCTTTTTTGTGTCAGGCTCACAGCGTATACTGTGCCCACTCACAGTAGCTTGCATGCATAGTAGCACTAATCGAAAAAAAAATGACAGGCAGAGGCAGGCCAACCCGCAGGGGCCGTCGTGGTTGTGGTTCTGTGATTCCCTTTGGCCATAGAATAATGCCTAGTGTTAGGCCACGTACCATGAGCACAAAAAGTTCTGATGAAATAGTTGACTTTATAACACAGAACACCCAATCTTCTACAGCTTCCGCTCGTAACCTTGACGCACCATCCTCCTCCTCTAGCTTAGCTTCGGGCACCTCTCAACTTACCACTCGCCCGCCTGCCGCCACCACCGACACTAGCACCATAGCCGTCTCATTTGATCTGTCAGAGGAGTTATGTACACCTCAGTGTGAAGAAATGAGTGATGCGCAACCATCATTGACAGAGGATGTAGATAACTGTGATATGTCTCAGTCAGGCAGCATTACAGACATGGACGATGCACGGTGTGATGATGATGATGATGATGTTGTACCCGCCTTTGCTTCCGTTGTTGAGTTGTCAGATACAAGAGAAGGGGTTGATGATGACAATGCTTCCGTGGATGTCACGTGGGCGCCTGGTAGAAGAGAAGAAGAACAGGAGGAAAGTTCAGATGGGGAGACAGAGAGGAGCAGGAGGA
This sequence comes from Bombina bombina, assembly GCF_027579735.1. Lineage (NCBI taxonomy): Eukaryota > Metazoa > Chordata > Amphibia > Anura > Bombinatoridae > Bombina > Bombina bombina. The sequence continues at coordinate 12,487,370 of NC_069509.1, read as the reverse complement.
GGAGACGAGTTGGAAGCAGGGGGAGGTCGTCGCAAGGAGCTAGTGGCACAGTCAGACAGCATGCATCGGCACCCGGGGTCAGCCAGACAGCACACCAATCAACGCATGCTGTTGCCACCACTAGAATGCCGTTATCGCAGAGCTCAACAGTGTGGCATTTTTTTTTATGTGTCTGCCTCTGACAACAGCAATGCCATTTGCAACCTGTGCCAAAAGAAACTGAGTCATGGGAAGTCCAACACCCACTTAGGTACAACTGCTTTGCGAAAGCAAATGATCTCACATCACAAATGCCTATGGGATGAACACATGAGGACAAGCAGCACACAAACTCAAAGCCGCCATCCTCCTCCTGGTCCAGCATCTTCAGCCACGTCAACCACTGCTGTGCTCCTTGCCCCCTCCAACCATCCGCCAATCCGTCTCTCTTCCGGAGCAGTTCCTGCTCATCTGCCCACAGTCAGGTGTCTGTCAAGGACATGTTTGAGCGTTAGAAGCCAATGTCACCAAGTTACCCCCTTGCCCGGCGTCTGAAAGCTGGCTTGTCTAAACTCTTAGCCCACCAGCTTTTACCATACAAGCTGGTGGAGTCTGAGGCATTCAAAAAATTTGTAGCTAATGGGACACCGCAATGGAAGGTACTCGGCCGAAATTTCTTTGCACAAAAAGCAATCCCCAACCTGTACTCGATTGTGCGAAAGGAAGTAATGGCATGTCTGGCACACAGTGTTGGGGCAAGGGTCCATCTGACCACTGATAGCTGGTCTGCAAAGCATGGTCAGGGCAGGTATATCACCTACACTGCGCATTGGGTAAACCTGCTGACGGCTGCCAAGCATGGAATGCCTGGCTCTGCAGAGGAGTTGGTGACACCGCCACGACTTGCAGGCAGGCCTGCTGCCACCTCCTCTACTCCTCCTACTCCATCCTCTTCCATAACCTCCTTGGCTGAGTCCTCTTCTGCTGCTGCATCTTGCTCCACATCAACGGCACCCCCCCAGCTCCCCAGGTACTATTCCACATCCCGGATATGGCAGTGTCACGCCGTCTTGGGGTTGACTTGCCTGAAAGCAGAGAGTCACACTGCAGCAGCACTCCTGTCCGCCCTGAACGCACAGGTGGATCAGTGGCTGACTCCGCACCAACTGGAGATCGGCAAAGTGGTTTCTGACAACGGAAGAAATTTGGTGGCAGCATTGAAATTGGGCAAGTTGACACATGTGCCTTGCAGGCTTACAGGACATCCTGAAGCAGGCCAGGAAGGTGTGTGGCCATTTCAGGCATTCCTACACGGCCATGGCGCACTTTTCAGATATCCAGCAGCGAAACAACCTGCCAGTGAGGCGCTTGATTTGCGACAGCCCGACACGTTGGAATTCAACACTCCTAATGTTCGACTGCCTGCTCCAACAAGAAAAAGCCGTTAACGACCATTTGTATGACCGGGGTGCTAGGACAGCCTCTGGGGAGCTGGGAATTTTTTTGCCACGTTACTGGATGCTCATGCGCAATGCCTGTAGGCTCATGCGTCCTTTTGAGGAGGTGACAAACCTAGTCAGTCGCACCGAAGGCACCATCAGTGACATCATACCATTTGTTTTCCTGGAGCATGCCCTGCGAAGAGTGCTGGATCAGGCCGTAGATGAGCATGAAGAGGAAGAGTTGTGGTCACCATCACCACCAGAAACAGCCTTATCAGCATCGCTTGCTGGACCAGCGGCAACGCAGGAAGAGGATTGTGAGGAAGAGGAGTCAGAGGAGGAATGTGGCTTTGAGGAGGAGGAGGAAGACCAAGCACAACAGGCATCCCAGGGTGCTCGTTGTCACCTATCTGGTACCCGTGGTGTTGTACAAGGCTTGGGGAAGAAGATACCTTCAGTGAGATCAGTGAGGATGAGGAACGGGACATGAGTAGCTCGGCATCCAACCTTGTTCAAATGGGGTCTTTCATGCTGTCGTGCCTGGTGAGGGACACTCATATAAAAAAGCTGAAGGAAAACTAATTGTACTGGGTGTCCACGCTACTAGACCCCTGGTATAACCATAAAGTGCTTGAAATGTTACTGAATTCCCGCAAGTCGGAAAGGATGGAGCAGTTCAAAAATAAATTAAAAAGTATGCTTTACACAGCGTATAAGGGTGATGTCACAGCACAACGGGAATCTAACAAGGGAAGAGGTGAAAGTAATACTCCTCCTCCCATGACCACGCCGGCAAGGACAGGACGCTTTACAGACGTTTTGTTGATGGAGGACATGCGGACCTTTTTAACTCCTATGCATCGCCACAGCCCTTCGGGGTCCAGCCTCAGAGAATGACTCAACCGACAGGTAGCATACTACCCCGCCTTAACTGCAGATCTCGACACTCTGAGGAGCGATGAACCCCTTGACTACTGGGTGTGCAGGCTTGACCTGTGGCCTGAGCTATCCCAATTTGCCATAGAACTTCTGGCCTGCCCCGCTTCAAGTGTCCTGTCGGAAAGGACCTTCAGTGCAGCAGGAGGTATTGTCACTGAGAAGCGAAGTCGCCTAGGTCAAAAAAGTCTCGATTACCTCACCTTTATTAAGATGAATGAGGGATGGATCCTGAAGGGACTGACATTGGGCGATACATTAGAGTAAAAAAGGCCTGATGAGATGAGCTGCCTTGGGCTAAAAATGGTCCACAAGCTGCTGTATTATCTCCGAATGCAGGATGACTTGCATGACTTATCCGCCACCAACTAGGGTTCAAGCCGCCATGTTTTAGGGCACTTTCTGCCAGGGAAACAAACATCAATTTTTCTGGCCGCTGATACAGCAGCGTCTGCAACAATACCTAATTTTTCAGGCATGTGTACATGCCAAATTTTTCTGGCCTCTGGTGCTGCACTGTGGCTTCAAAAATCAAACCAAAAAAAAAGGCACATAACAGGGATTAAACTGATAGGAATAGTACTACTTAACATACCACTCCTATCTGGTGGCACATTAGATTGCACGTGCAGTGCCCCAAATTTGAAGTAGGAGGACCGACAAAGCATTTTTTTCCATCTCCCGGTTCCTAAAATCCATGCCATATACACGTCCCCTGATAGGGGATGTAACAGGGATTAAATTGATAAGAATAGTACTACTTAACACACCACTCACATCTGTTGTCACATTAGCTTGCACGCATAGTACCACTAATTAAAAAAAAAATGACAGGTAGAGGCAGGCCACCCCGCAGGGGCCGTCATGGTCGTGGTGCTGTGATTCCCTTTGTCCCTAGAATAATGCCCAGTGTTCAGAGGCCACGTACCCTGAACTCGAAAACTTCGGAGCACATAGTTGACTGGTTAACACAGGACACCCAATCTTCTACAGCTTCCGCTCGGAACCTTGACGCGGCGTCTGTTAAGGTGTCTGTCAAGGACATGTTTGAGCGTAAGAAGCCAATGTCACAAACTTACCCCCTTGCCCGGCGTCTCAGCTGGCTTGTCTGAACTCTTAGCCCGCCAGCTTTTACCATACAAGCTGGTGGAGTCTGAGGCATTCCAAAAATTTGTAGCTATTGGGACACCGCAGTGGAATGTACACGGCCAAAATTTCATAAATCATTGCCATATACACGTCCCCTGATGGGGGACGTAACAGGGATTAAACTGATAAGAATAGTACTACTTAACACACCACTCATATCTGGTGGCACAGTAGATTGCACGCGCAGTGCCCCAAATTCAGAGCCTCGGGCCCCGCAACTGCCTCTGGGAACCTTACCATGTGTCACAGACCGCATGTCTTGTATTTCTCTGTCTGGGAAATTATCTATCTATCTATCAAATCTATCTATTTATCTATCAAATCTATCTTTCTATCTATCGTATCTATCATCAAATGTATCTATTGCTTCTATTGATCTATCTATCTAATCTATGTATCTATCTATCTATCTATCTCGTGGCCGGACCGACCAAGCATCTTTTTCCATCTCCCGGTTCCTAAAATCATCTACGGGTTCCTAAAATCGATGCCATACCTGTACTCGATTGTGCAAAAGGAAGTAATGGCATATGGGGTCTTTCATGCTGTTGTGCCTGTTGAGGGACCCTCGTATAAAATGACTGAAGGAGAACGACCTGTACTGGGTGTCCAAGCATCTTTTTCCATCTCCCGGTTCCTAAAATCATCTCCAGGTTCCTAAAATCGATGCCATACCTGTACTCAATTGTGCAAAAGGAGGTAATGGAATATGGGGTCTTTCATGCTGTCATGCCTGTTGAGGGACCCTCGTATAAAATGGCTGAAGGAGAACGACCTGTACTGGGTGTCCAAGCATCTTTTTCCATCTCCCGGTTCCTAAAATCATCTCCAGGTTCCTAAAATCGATGCCATACCTGTACTCTATTGTGCAAAAGGAAGTAATGGCATATGGGGTCTTTCATGCTGTCCTGCCTGTTGAGGGACCCTCGTATAAAAAGGCTGAAGGAGAATGACCTGTACTGGGTGTCCAAGCATCTTTTTCCATCTCCTGGTTTCTAAAATCATCTCCGGGTTCCTAAAATCGATGCCATACCTGTACTCGATTGTGCAAAAGGAAGTAATGGCATATGGGGTCTTTCATGCTGTCGTGCCTGTTAAGGGACCCTCGTATAAAAAGGCTGAAGGAGAACGACCTGTACTGGGTGTCCAAGCATCTTTTTCCATCTCCCGGTTCCTAAAATCATCTCCGGGTTCCTAAAATCGATGCCATACCTGTACTCAATTGTGCAAAAGGAAGTAATGGCATATGGGGTCTTTCATGCTGTCGTGCCTGTTGAGGGACCCTCGTATAAAATGCCTGAAGAAGAACGACCTGTACTGGGTGTCCAAGCATCTTTTTCCATCTCCCGGTTCCTAAAATCATCTCCGGGTTCCTAAAATCGATGCCATACCTGTACTCAATTGTGCAAAAGGAAGTAATGGCATATGGGGTCTTTCATGCTGTCGTGCCTGTTGAGGGACCCTCGTATAAAATGGCTGAAGGAGAACGACCTGTACTGGGGGTTCAAGCATCTTTTTCCATCTCCCGTTTCCTAAAATCATCTCCGGGTTCCTAAAATCGATGCCATACCTGTACTCGATTGTGCAAAAGGAAGTAATGGCATATGGGGTCTTTCATGCTGTTGTGCCTGTTGAGGGACCCTCGTATAAAATGGCTGAAGGAGAACGACCTGTACTGGGTGTCCAAACATCTTTTTCCATCTCCTGGTTCCTAAAATCATCTCCGGGTTCCTAAAATTGATGCTATACCTGTACTCGATTGTGCAAAAGGAAGTAATGGCATATGGGGTCTTTCATGCTGCCGTGCCTGTTGAGGGACCCTTGTATAAAATGGCTGAAGGAGAACAACCTGTACTGAGTGTCCAAGCATCTTTTTCCATCTCCCGGTTCCTAAAATCATCTCCGGGTTCCTAAAATTGATGCCATACCTGTACTCGATTGTGCAAAAGGAAGTAATGGCATATGGGGTCTTTCATGCTGTCGTGCCTGTTGAGGGACCCTCGTATAAAATGCCTGAAGAAGAACGACCTGTACTGGGTGTCCAAGCATCTTTTTCCATCTCCCGGTTCCTAAAATCATCTCCGGGTTCCTAAAATCGATGCCATACCTGTACTCAATTGTGCAAAAGGAAGTAATGGCATATGGGGTCTTTCATGCTGTCGTGCCTGTTGAGGGACCCTCGTATAAAATGGCTGAAGGAGAACGACCTGTACTGGGGGTTCAAGCATCTTTTTCCATCTCCCGTTTCCTAAAATCATCTCCGGGTTCCTAAAATCGATGCCATACCTGTACTCGATTGTGCAAAAGGAAGTAATGGCATATGGGGTCTTTCATGCTGTTGTGCCTGTTGAGGGACCCTCGTATAAAATGGCTGAAGGAGAACGACCTGTACTGGGTGTCCAAACATCTTTTTCCATCTCCTGGTTCCTAAAATCATCTCCGGGTTCCTAAAATTGATGCTATACCTGTACTCGATTGTGCAAAAGGAAGTAATGGCATATGGGGTCTTTCATGCTGCCGTGCCTGTTGAGGGACCCTTGTATAAAATGGCTGAAGGAGAACAACCTGTACTGAGTGTCCAAGCATCTTTTTCCATCTCCCGGTTCCTAAAATCATCTCCGGGTTCCTAAAATTGATGCCATACCTGTACTCGATTGTGCAAAAGGAAGTAATGGCATATGGGGTCTTTCATGCTGTCGTGCCTGTTAAGGGACCCTCGTATAAAAAGGCTGAAGGAGAACGACCTGTACTGGGTGTCCAAGCATCTTTTTCCATCTCCCGGTTCCTAAAATCATCTCCGGGTTCCTAAAATCGATGCCATACCTGTACTCAATTGTGCAAAAGGAAGTAATGGCATATGGGGTCTTTCATGCTGTCGTGCCTGTTGAGGGACCCTCGTATAAAATGCCTGAAGAAGAACGACCTGTACTGGGTGTCCAAGCATCTTTTTCCATCTCCCGGTTCCTAAAATCATCTCCGGGTTCCTAAAATCGATGCCATACCTGTACTCAATTGTGCAAAAGGAAGTAATGGCATATGGGGTCTTTCATGCTGTCGTGCCTGTTGAGGGACCCTCGTATAAAATGGCTGAAGGAGAACGACCTGTACTGGGGGTTCAAGCATCTTTTTCCATCTCCCGTTTCCTAAAATCATCTCCGGGTTCCTAAAATCGATGCCATACCTGTACTCGATTGTGCAAAAGGAAGTAATGGCATATGGGGTCTTTCATGCTGTGGTGCCTGTTGAGGGACCCTCGTATAAAATGGCTGAAGGAGAACGACCTGTACTGGGTGTCCAAACATCTTTTTCCATCTCCTGGTTCCTAAAATCATCTCCGGGTTCCTAAAATTGATGCCATACCTGTACTCGATTGTGCAAAAGGAAGTAATGGCATATGGGGTCTTTCATGCTGCCGTGCCTGTTGAGGGACCCTTGTATAAAATGGCTGAAGGAGAACAACCTGTACTGTGTCCAAGCATCTTTTTCCATCTCCCGGTTCCTAAAATCATCTCCGGGTTCCTAAAATTGATGCCATACCTGTACTCGATTGTGCAAAAGGAAGTAATGGCATATGGGGTCTTTCATGCTGTCGTGCCTGTTGAGGGACCCTCATATAAAATGGCTGAAGGAGAACGACCTGTACTGGGTATCCAAGCATCTTTTTCCACCTCCCGGTTCCTAAAATCATCTCCAGGTTCCTAAAATCAATGCCATATACACGTCCCCTGATAGGGGACGTAACAGGGATTAAACTAATAAGAATAGTACTAGTTAACACACCACTCCTATCTGGTGGCACAGTAGATTGCACGCGGTGCTCTGACAAAATGCAGAAGGACATTTGGCAGACGGACATTTGGCCGACAGGCAGAAAGCTAAAGAATGTTCCGATTTCGGCCGAGGGCAGATACACAGAGTGCTCTGTTCTAATCAGAGCCTCGGGCGCCGCAACTGCCTCTGGGAACCTTACCATGGGTCCCAGACCACCCGTCTTGTAATTCTCTGTCTGGGAAATTATCTATCTATCAAATCTATCTATTTATCTATCAAATCTATCTATCTATCTATCTATCTATCTATCTATCTATCTATCTATCTATCGTATCTATCATCAAATGTATCTATTGCTCTATTGATCTATCTATCTAATCTATGTATCTATCTATCTCGTGGCCGGACCGACCAAGCATCTTTTTCCATCTCCCGGTTCCTAAAATCATCTCCAGGTTCCTAAAATCAATGCCATATGCACGTCACCTGATAGGGGACGTAACAGGGATTAAACTGATAAGAATAGTACTAGTTAACACACCACTCCTATCTGGTGGCACATTAGATTGCACGCACAGTGCCCCAAATTGGAAGTAGGAGGACCGACCAAGCATCTCATCTCTGTGTAATTCCTGTTCTTGTAGGACAGTTAATGGGTCAGTCATGTTGCACAGCTCATCAATGTGAAAAATCTTCTTGGTTAGCTCGTCGTTCTCTTTTTCCCAGCTGCTGGATTAGATCAGAGATTGTGAGTAAAACCTTTCACCTGCTGCCGGGTGATCTCACTCAGGACTCGCTTCTCTAGGTCTTCCAGATGTTTCCTGATGTCCCTAATCAGGGCAGTCAGTCTCTCTGTTACACCAGCTGCTTTCTCTTGCACCCCTCTCCTGTGCTTCTGCAGACTCTGGACTCTTTTCTCAGTCTGCTCTCTCTTTGTGGTCAGTTTCTGCAGAACATTTCTCAGTTTCTTTTTCTTCTTCTCAGAAGCCTTATTCAGCAGCTCGACCTGGTGTCCCCTGTGCTCCCTGGCCAGGGAGCAGGACACACAGATACAGGCAGCATCCTCAGTGCAGTAATATAATAGGAGCACCTTGTGGGTGGAGCATTTTCTGTTACCCCAGGAAGTGATTGCACACACAGTGACATCAGTGAGGACAAGGAAAGGGACATGGCTAGCTTGGTATCCAACCTTGTGCAAATGGGGAGTTTGCGGTTGTGCAAATGGACTGTTTGCGGTTGTTTGCAGTGCGTTAAACGGGGAGTTTGGTCTGTCACTGTGAAGCGGGCGTAACCCTTACACTACCTGATCGATACAACATCATACCTGATGTTTTAAAGCACGTTATTCCAAACAATTTAGGAATGTTAGGTGATTTATGCCCTTTATGGATTAAAACTAGACTCTGCATCAACTATGTAATTTTCCATGGGAGTTTTGCCATGGATCCCCCTCCGGCATGCCACAGTCCAGGTGTTAGTCCCCTTGAAACAACTTTTCCATCACTATTGTGGCCAGAAAGAGCCCCTGTGGGTTTTAAAATTCGCCTGCCTATTGAAGTCTATGGCGGTTTGCCCGGTTCGCCGATTCGCGAACTTGTTTGTAGGACATTGCCCTAAAGTGACATCTTATACAGGTAATAAGGGAGGCGCTAAGAAAAGCCAAAGGTATCAAGCACTTAAAATTTAATAAAAACACATAAGCATACAATAACATATGTATAGGGGACGTCTCCCCAAAACGAAATATTAATAAATAAAAACTAAAATACTAAAAGATGCAATTGATAAAACTTCCACAGATTATAATTTGTATAGAGCAGTCCCAATCAGTTCGTTTTAGTAGGGTCAGATAGAAATGTCTTTACTCCATATAAAATGTAACTGAGTCTGTGGTCAGCGTCTCACTAGTCAAATACCACCAAGCTGCCAAATTGATAGAGCAATAGCTGCCAAACAGTGTAAGTGGATAATAATATACTTGCAATTCCAAAGTTCTCTTACTGTGTAAGATATCACTTTAGCAGAACATTCAGCCGTGTACTTTACCAGATCCTTATCCGTGAAGTAGATGTCTTTTCCCCTCGCCCGGTATTCACCTCGAGCGGGGCCGACTGAAACTTTCCGGCGTCTGACGTCACTGAAAGATGTTCCGGTTAGGAGAAGAAGCCGATTCCTGCGCTTACTTCTATGACCTGTAGTCACGGTCCTCTCAGATGAGCCCTGCACTTAGTGCTTATAGCACGCAAGGGATTGGATACTGGGCAAAGTGAAGGATATCCCAGAAATGCTGCCAAACACAAGTCCTACAGATGATTTACTCCTATTTAGGAGAAGATAGTTCCAAAATGTATAACCCGGGTTATTAAGTAGGAATCAAAAGATATGTAGATTGTTGTCACAGAAATAAAAACAACAACACTGCCAACACATACGACGCGTTTCGCCCTCCTATGGGCTTTATCAAGATAGTGGTGGCAAGTGTGAATGACCTTATTTAAAGGGGTATCATTCAGTCTGATTGGTGGTGGTTTCAATTAGCAGATTTGCTTTAAGGTGGTATTTGACTTTCAGTAGCAACTTCTTTTTAAGGTGGTATTTTTCTCTTCTGACCTTTAAAATGAAATCACACAATCTTGCTACTAAAGGGACCTCGCAGTTGTACCAGAAAAAGGACCGCAATAGAATAATAAATAGAATATTCATAAATATTTAACAGAAAATCTATATGTGATTAATAAGAGATATATAACAAATTTTTATTACATATATCACTACAAATTGGCTCAAAGGCTTCCTAATAAAAAACTGTGTAAATATATCAAATGTAAATACATATATATATATATATTTACACAGTTTTGCGGTCCTTTTTCTGGTACAACTGCGAGGTCCCTTTAGTAGCAAGATTGTGTGATTTCATTTTAAAGGTCAGAAGAGAAAAATACCACCTTAAAAAGAAGTTGCTACTGAAAGTCAAATACCACCTTAAAGCAAATCTGCTAATTGAAACCACCACCAATCAGACTGAATGATACCCCTTTAAATAAGGTCATTCACACTTGCCACCACTATCTTGATAAAGCCCATAGGAGGGCGAAACGCGTCGTATGTGTTGGCAGTGTTGTTGTTTTTATTTCTGTGACAACAATCTACATATCTTTTGATTCCTACTTAATAACCCGGGTTATACATTTTGGAACTATCTTCTCCTAAATAGGAGTAAATCATCTGTAGGACTTGTGTTTGGCAGCATTTCTGGGATATCCTTCACTTTGCCCAGTATCCAATCCCTTGCGTGCTATAAGCACTAAGTGCAGGGCTCATCTGAGAGGACCGTGACTACAGGTCATAGAAGTAAGCGCAGGAATCGGCTTCTTCTCCTAACCGGAACATCTTTCAGTGACGTCAGACGCCGGAAAGTTTCAGTCGGCCCCGCTCGAGGTGAATACCGGGCGAGGGGAAAAGACATCTACTTCACGGATAAGGATCTGGTAAAGTACACGGCTGAATGTTCTGCTAAAGTGATATCTTACACAGTAAGAGAACTTTGGAATTGCAAGTATATTATTATCCACTTACACTGTTTGGCAGCTATTGCTCTATCAATTTGGCAGCTTGGTGGTATTTGACTAGTGAGACGCTGACCACAGACTCAGTTACATTTTATATGGAGTAAAGACATTTCTATCTGACCCTACTAAAACGAACTGATTGGGACTGCTCTATACAAATTATAATCTGTGGAAGTTTTATCAATTGCATCTTTTAGTATTTTAGTTTTTATTTATTAATATTTCGTTTTGGGGAGACGTCCCCTATACATATGTTATTGTATGCTTATGTGTTTTTATTAAATTTTAAGTGCTTGATACCTTTGGCTTTTCTTAGCGCCTCCCTTATTACCTGTATATTTTCTCTCTTATTTTAGACAACTGTAGGGATATTTGTCTTTTTAAGGGGGTGTTTGGTTATCGATTTGGCCTAGCGCACCTTTCTCTCCCCTTTATTTTACACTAAAGTGACATCTCTTTTACTAAAAAAATAGTACAACCGCATTCCACAATAAATGTACCCCCCCCAAAAAAAAAAGACTCTCTTAAAAAAACCTACTCTAAAAACTGCCATGAAAAGAGAATTTGGAAGGGCAGCGCCGTAATAGGAACATAGCTCTTTTGCCCAAATAAAAAATAAATTAAAACATAATTTATGTAAGAACTTACCTGATAAATTCATTTCTTTCATATTAGCAAGAGTCCATGAGCTAGTGATGTATGGGATATACATTCCTACCAGGAGGGACAACGTTTCCCAAACCTCAAAATGCCTATAAATACACCCCTCACCACACCCACAAATCAGTTTAACGCAGAGACAGGAAGTGGGGTGATAAGACAAAAGTGCGAAAGCATAAAAAATAAGGAATTGGAATAATTGTGCTTTATACAAAAAAATCATAACCACCACAAAAAAAGGGTGGGCCTCATGGACTCTTGCTAATATGAAAGAAATTAATTTATCAGGTAAATTAATTTATCAGGTAAGTTCTTACATAAATTATGTTTTCTTTCATGTAATTAGCAAGAGTCCATGAGCTAGTGACGTATGGGATAATGAATACCCAAGATGTGGATCTTCCACGCAAGAGTCACTAGAGAGGGAGGGATAAAATAAAGACAGCCAATTCCGCTGAAAAAAATCCACACCCAAAATAAAGTTTAAATCTTATAATGAAAAAAACTGAAATTATAAGCAGAAGAATCAAACTGAAACAGCTGCCTGAAGTACTTTTCTACCAAAAACTGCTTCAGAAGAAGAAAACACATCAAAATGGAAGAATTTAGTAAAAGTATGCAAAGAAGACCAAGTTGCTGCTTTGCAAATCTGATCAACCGAAGCTTCATTCCTAAACGCCCAGGAAGTAGAAACTGACCTAGTAGAATGAGCTGTAATCCTTTGAGGCAGAGTTTTACCCGACTCGACATAAGCATGATGAATCAAAGACTTTAACCAAGATGCCAAAGAAATGGCAGAGGCCTTCTGACCTTTCCTAGAACCGGAAAAGATAACAAATAGACTAGAAGTCTTTCGGAAATTTTTAGTAGCTTCAACATAATATTTCAAAGCTCTAACTACATCCAAAGAATGCAACGATCTTTCCTTAGAATTCTTAGGATTAGGACACAATGAAGGAACCACAATTTCTCTACTAATGTTGTTAGAATTCACAACCTTAGGTAAAAATTTAAAAGAAGTTCGCAACACCGCCTTATCCTGATGAAAAATCAGAAAAGGAGACTCACAAGAAAGAGCAGATAATTCAGAAACTCTTCTAGCAGAAGAGATGGCCAAAAGAAACAAAACTTTCCAAGAAAGTAATTTAATGTCCAGCGAATGCATAGGTTCAAACGGAGGAGCTTGAAGAGCCCCCAGAACCAAATTCAAACTCCAAGGAGGAGAAATTGACTTAATAACAGGTTTTATACGAACCAAAGCTTGTACAAAACAATGAATATCAGGAAGACTAGCAATCTTTCTGTAAAAAAGAACAGAAAGAGCAGAGATTTGTCCTTTCAAGGAACTTGCAGACAAACCTTTATCCAAACCATCCTGAAGAAACTGTAAAATTCTAGGAATTCTAAAAGAATGCCAAGAAAAATTATGAGAAAGACACCAAGAAATGTAAATCTTCCAGACTCGATAATATATCTTCCTAGATACAGATTTACGAGCCTGTAACATAGTATTAATCACAGAGTCAGAGAAACCTCTATGACTGAGAATCAAGTGTTCAATCTCCATACCTTCAAATTTAAGGATTTGAGATCCTGATGGAAAAAAGGACCTTGCGATAGAAGGTCTGGTCTTAACGGAAGAGTCCACGGTTGGCAAGTGGCCATCCGGACAAGATCCGCATACCAAAACCTGTGAGGCCATGCTGGAGCCACCAGCAGAACAAACGAGCACTCCTTTAGAATCTTGGAAATTACTCTTGGAAGAAGAACTAGAGGCGGAAAGATATAGGCAGGATGATACTTCCAAGGAAGTGACAATGCATCCACTGCCTCCGCCTGAGGATCCCTGGATCTGGACAGATACCTGGGAAGTTTCTTGTTTAGATGAGAATCCATCAGATCTATTTCTGGAAGTCCCCACATTTGAACAATCTGAAGAAATACCTCTGGGTGAAGAGACCATTCGCCCGGATGTAACGTTTGGCGACTGAGATAATCCGCTTCCCAATTGTCTATACCTGGGATATGAACCTGCAGAAATTAGACAGGAGCTGGATTCCGCCCATACCAGTATTCGAGATACTTCTTTCATAGCCAGAGGACTGTGAGTCCCTCCTTGATGATTGACATATGCCACAGTTGTGACATTGTCCATCTGAAAACAAATGAACGACTCTCTCTTTAGAAGAGGCCATGACTGAAGAGCTCTGAAAATTGCACGGAGTTCCAAAATATTGATCGGTAATCTCACCTCCTCAGATTACCAAACCCCTTGTGCTGTCAGAGACCCCCAAACAGCTCCCCAACCTGTCAGACTTGCATCTGTTGAAATCACAGTCCAGGTTGGAAGAACAAAAGAAGCCCCCTGAACTAAACGATGGTGGTCTGTCCACCATGTCAGAGAGTGTCGTACAATCGGTTTTAAAGATATTAATTGAGATATCTTTGTATAATCCCTGCACCACTGGTTCAGCATACAAAGCTGAAGAGGTCGCATGTGAAAACGAGCAAAGGGGATCGCGTCCGATGCAGCAGTCATAAGACCTAGAATTTCCATGCATAAGGCTACCGAAGGGAATGATTGAGACTGAAGGTTTCGACAAGCTGAAACCAACTTTAGACGTCTCTTGTCTGTCAGAGACAGAGTCATGGACACTGGATCTATCTGGAAACCTAAAAAGGTTACCCTTGTCTGAGGAATCAATGAACTTTTTGGTAAATTGATCCTCCAACCATGTTCTCGAAGAAACAATACAAGTAGATTCGTATGAGATTCTGCTAAATGTGAAGACTGAGCAAGTACCAAGATATCGTCCAAATAAGGAAATACCACAATACCCTGTTCTCTGATTACAGACAGAAGGGCACCGAGAACCTTTGTAAAAATCCTTGGAGCTGTTGCTAGGCCAAATGGCAGAGCCACAAACTGGTAATGCTTGTCTAGGAAAGAGAATATCAGAAACTGATAGTGATCTGGATGAATCGGAATATGCAGATATGCATCCTGTAAATCTATTGTGGACATATAATGCCCTTGCTGAACAAAAGGCAGAATAGTCCTTATAGTTACCATTTTGAATGTTGGTATCCTTACATAATGATTCAATATTTTTAAATCCAGAACTGGTCTGAAGGAATTCTCCTTCTTTGGTACAATGAAGAGATTTGAGTAAAACCCCAGCCCCTGTTCCAGAACTGGAACTGGCATAATTACTCCAGCTAACTCTAGATCTGAAACACATTTCAGAAATGCTTGAGCCTTCACTGGATTTACTGGGACATGGGAAAGAAAAAATCTTCTTGCAGGAGGCCTTATCTTGAAGCCTATTCTGTACCCTTCTGAAACAATGTTCTGAATCCAAAGATTGTGAATCGAATTGATCCAAATTTCATTGAAAAATCGTAATCTGCCCCTACCAGCTGGGCTGGAATGAGGGCCGCACCTTCATGTTGACTTGGGAGCTGGCTTGGGCTTTCTAAAAGGCTTGGATTTATTCCAGACTGGAGATGGTTTCCAAACTGATACCGCTCCTGTAGGGGAAGGATCAGGCTTTTGTTCCTTATTGTGACGAAAGGAACGAAAACGATTATTAGACCTAAATTTACCTTTAGATTTTTTATCCTGTGGTAAAAAAGTTCCTTTCCCCCCAGTAACAGTTGAAATAATAGAATCCAACTGTGAACCAAATCATTTATTACCCTGGAAAGAAAGGGAAAGCAAAGTTGACTTAGAAGACATATCAGCATTCCAAGTTTTAAGCCATAAAGCTCTTCTAGCTAAAATAGCTAGAGACATATACCTGACATCAACCCTAATGATATCAAAGATGGCATCACAAATAAAATTATTAGCATGTTGAAGAAGATTAACAATGCTATGAGAATTATGATCTGTTACTTGTTGCGCTAAAGCTTCTAACCAAAAAGTTGAAGCTGCAGAAACATCCGCTAAAGATATAGCAGGTCTAAGAAGATTACCTGAACATAAGTAAGCTTTTCTTAGAAAGGATTCAATTTTCCTATCTAAAGGATCCTTAAAGGAAGTACTATCTGCCGTAGGAATAGTAGTACGTTTAGCAAGAGTAGAGATAGCCCCCTCAACCTTAGGGATTTTGTCCCAAAACTCTAATCTGTCAGATGGCACAGGATATAATTGCTTAAAACATTTAGAAGGAGTAAATGAATTACCCAAATTATTCCATTCCCTGGAAATTACTTCAGAAATAGCATCAGGGACAGGAAAAACTTCTGGAATAACTACAGGAGATTTAAAAACCTTATTTAAACGTTTAGATTTAGTATCAAGAGGACCAGAATCCTCTATTTCTAATGCAATTAAAACTTCTTTAAGTAAAGAACGAATAAATTCCATTTTGGATAAATATGAAGATTTATCAGCATCAACCTCTGAAACAGAATCCTCTGAACCAGAGGAATCATTATCAGAATCAGAATGATGATGTTCATTTAAAAATTCATCTGAAAAATGAGAAGTTTTAAAAGACCTTTTACGTTTACTAGAAGGAGGAATAACAGACATAGCCTTCTTAATGGATTTAGAAACAAAATCTCTTATGTTAACAGGTACACTCTGAGTATTAGATGTTGATGGAACAGCAACAGCTAATGTAACATTACTAAAGGAAATATTAACTGCATTAACAAGTTTGTCATGACATTCATTACAAACAACAGCTGGAGGAACAGATACCACAAGTTTACAGCAAATACACTTAACTTTGGTAGGTCCAGCATCAGGCAGCGATTTTCCAGAAGTATCTTCTGATTCAGGGTCAATCTGAGACATCTTGCAATATGTAATAGAAAAAACAACATATAAAGCAAAATTGATCAAATTCCTTAAATGACAGTTTCAGGAATGGGAAAAAATGCCAGTGAACAAGCTTCTAGCAACCAGAAGCAAATAAACAATGAGACTTAAATAATGTGGAGACAATAATGACGCCCATATTTTTTAGCGCCAAAAAAGACGCCCACATTATTTGGTGCCTAAATGCTTTTAGCGCCAAAAATGACGCCACATCCGGTAACGCCAACATTTTTGGCGCAAAAACGACAAAAATTACGCAACTTCCGGTGACAAGTATGACGCCGGAAATAACAAAGAAATTTTTTTGCGCCAAAAAAGTCAGCGCCAAGAATTACGCAATAAATTGAAGCATTTTCAGCCCCCGCAAGCCTAACAGCCCACAGGGAAAAAGTCAAATTTTAAAGGTAAGAAAAATGTATTATTCAAATGCATTATCCCAAATAATGAAACTGACTGTCTGAAATAAGGAATATTTGAACATCCTGAATCAAGGCAAATAAATGTTTAAACACAAATATTTAGAACTTTATATAAAAGTGCCCAACCATAGCTTAGAGTGTCACAAAAATAAGACTTACTTACCCCAGGACACTCATCTACATGTAGTAGAAAGCCAAACCAGTACTGAAACGAGAATCAGTAGAGGTAATGGTATATATAAGAGTATATCGCCGATCTGAAAAGGGAGGTAAGAGATGAATCTCTACGACCGATAACAGAGAACCTATGAAATAGACCCCGTAGAAGGAGATCATTGAATTCAAATAGGCAATACTCTCTTCACATCCCTCTGACATTCACTGCACGCTGAGAGGAAAACCGGGCTCCAACCTGTTGCAGAGCGCATATCAACGTAGAATCTAGCACAAACTTACTTCACCACCTCCACAGGAGGCAAAGTTTGTAAAACTGATTTGTGGGTGTGGTGAGGGGTGTATTTATAGGCATTTTGAGGTTTGGGAAACTTTGCCCCTCCTGGTAGGAATGTATATCCCATACGTCACTAGCTCATGGACTCTTGCTAATTACATGAAAGAAAATACTATCCTAAAAAAATATTGCCCCAAAAAATGCTAACCCTAAACCCCAAAGTTTCTACTCACCCAACTTAACTCCGGCATCGCTCCTCTTCATTTTCATGCAGTGGTCCTCTTTTTCCATCTTCCATCTTTGTCCATCCGCTGCTTCTTTTCTTCTTACCTTCTTGCAGAGGTCACCACCACACTCTGAAGCTGTAATGCGAGGTTCCTCCTTACATAGGGGCACCCTTGCATTTTTATTAACTGATTTCTGAATTCTTAATCCAATCAACCAATAGAATGAAAGCTTTTTCTATTGCTAGTCTTTTGGTTTATGTATTTTTGTCTTCCAGACAGATTAGGTAACTGCTTCGTGTATAGTGGCCCCAAACATAATAAACATATAGGGGATCTGCACTCTAACTTTTGAAATTCAGCAGTGAAACCTTCATGCTTATTATAACAGCTGGAAAACACTGCGCTTGCTGACTTTTTAGTCTATTTTATTAATATTACTTAAATAAAATAGAATTTATTTCTAAACAAAATTCGCTGCTAATACTGGCCCGGATTACAAGTTGTGTGGTAAACCCGTTGCATACACACCGCACAAAATGGGTCCGTACCACTATTTCCATTACAAGTCACCATAAAGCTTTCTTTTCTCGTGCGGTATGGTGCGGTAAGCCGCATACCGCACAAAAAACAAGTTCAGACTTGGCGTGCTCATGCTTGTATTCCCCCATAGAGATCAATGGAGAAAAAATATTGGAAAAAAAAACTGCGATTGTGAAATTGCTATTGCATTTTCGCATTCCCCATTGAAGTCTATGGAGAAAACAGTTTTACAAAAACCCTAACATAAGCCCCTAGTTTAATAACCCCTAAACCGCCATTCCCTCACATCGCCAACACTTAATAAAGCTATTAACCCCAAAACCGCCATCCCCTACATCGCCAACACTAAATAAAGCTATTAACCCCTAAACCGTCACCCACCCACATCACAACTACTTAAATAAAGCTATTAACCTCTAAACCGCCATTCCCCCATATTGTGACAACCTAAATAAAACTATTAAACCCTAAATCTAACACCCCTAACTTTAAATTAAAATTACAATTACTTGTTTAAAAAAATTAAAAATATATAAAAAAAAAAACATTACAAAAAAACCCTCTAAAATTACCCAAAATAAAAAAAAATCAAACATTACAAAAAATAACAAACTAACGGCTAGATTACGAGTTTTGCGTTATGAAGGGTGCGGTGCTAACTTGCACGTTATTGTCACCGCTCACTTACCTACAGCGCTGGTATTATAGTTTTTTATAAACCCGGCATTATTAGGCAAGAAGTGAGCGTAGAGCAAAATTGTGCTCCATACCGCACTCCAATACCAGTGCTGTTTAAGTCAGCGGTGAGCTGGTTATACGTGCCTGTGCACGATTTCCCCATAGATATCAAGGAGAGCCTGCTGAAAAAAAGCCTAACACCTGCAATAAAGCAGCGTAAAGCTCCATAACGCAGCCCCATTGATTCCTATGGGGAAACTAAATTATGTTTACACCTAACACCCTAACATGAACCCCGAGTCTAAACACTTCTTACACTTATTAACCCCGACACCTGCATTATACTTATTAACCCCTAATCTGCTGCTAATGACATCGCTGACACCTACATTATATTTATTAACCCCTAATATCCCGCCCCAATGTGGCTGCAACCTACCTACATTTATTAACCCCTAATCTGCCGTCCCCAACGTCGCCGCCACTATACTAAATTTGTTAACCCCTAATCCTAAGTCTTACCCTAACACCCACTAACTTAAATATAATTAAAATAAATCTAAATAAAACTTACTATTAATAACTAAATAATTCCTATTTAAAACTAAATACTTACCTGTAAAATAAACCCTAAGCTACCTACAATATAACTAATAGTTACATTGTATCTATCTTAGGGTTTATTTTTATTTTACAGGCAAGTTTGTATTTATTTTAACTAGGTAGAATAGTTATTAAATAGTTATTAACTATTTACTAACTACCTAGCTAAAACAAATACAAATTTACCTGTAAAATAAAAACTAACCTGTCTTACACTAACACCTAACCTTACACTACAATTAACTAAATTACCTAAATTAAATAAATTAAATACAAATACCTAAATTACAAAAAAAACCCACTAAATTACGCAGAATAAAAAACAAATTACAAGATAGTTAAACTAATTATACCTAATCTAATAGCCCTATCAAAATTAAAAAGCTCCCCCAAAATAAAAAAAACCTAGCCTAAACTAAACTACCAATAGCCCTTAAAAGGGCCTTTTGCGGGGCATTGCCCCAAACAAATCAGCTCTTTTACCTGTAAAAAAAATACAAACAACCCCCCCAACAGTAAAACCCACCACCCACACAACCAACCCCCCAAATAAAACCCTAACTAAAAAAAACCTAAGCTCCCCATTGCCCTGAAAAGGGCATTTGGATGGGCATTGTCCTTAAAAGGGGATTTAGCTCTATTGCTGCCCAAACCCTAATCTAAAACTAAAACCCACCCAATAAACCCTTAAAAAAAACTAACACTAACTAGTGATATCTCGAATTGTTCGCCGGCGAATAGTTCCCGGTGAACATAGCTTATTCGCATTCGCAATGGCGGGCAAACATATGTGATGTTTGATCCGCCCCCTATTCATCATCATTGAGTAAACTTTGACCCTGTATCTCACAGTCTGCAGACACATTCCAGCCAATCAGCAGCAGACCCTCCCTCCCAGACCATCCCAGCTCCTGGACAGCAGCCATTTCAGATTCATTCGGAAGCTGCTTACTTAGTGAGAGGAGGGACAGTGTAGCTGCTGCTGATTTAATAGGGAAATTGATAGCTAGGCTAGTGTATTCAGTGTCCACTACAGTCCTGAAGGACTCATCTGATCTCTGCTGTAAGGACAGCACCCCAAAAAGCCCTTTTTAGGGCTAGAATATCAGTCTGTTTTTTTTTTTCCTGTGTAATCTATTGCAGTTGCCTGCCTGCCTGACAGCGTGTGTGTCAGGCTCACAGCGTATACTGTGCCCACTTGCCCAGTGCCACCACTCATATCTGTTGTAACAGTAGTGTAAATTTAAAAAAAAAAACTTTTTTGACTGTGAAACATCAGTCTGCTAGTGTAATCTAATTGCAGTTGCCTGCCTGCCAGCGTGTGTGCTAGGCCCACTTGCCCAGTGCCACCACTCATATCTGTTGTAACAGTAGTGTAAATATAAAAAAAAAAAACGTTTTTGACTGTGAATTATCAGTCTGCTAGTGTAATCTAATTGCAGTTGCCTGCCTGCCAGCATGTGTGCCAGGCTCACAGCGTATACTGTGCCCACTTGCCAAGTGCCACCACTCATATCTGTTGTAACAGTAGTGTAAATTTAAAAAAAAAAAAAACTTTTTTTGACTGTGAAACATCAGTCTGCTTGTGTAATCTAATTGCAGTTGCCTGCCTGCCAGCGTGTGTGCCAGGCCCACTTGCCCAGTGCCACCACTCATATCTGGTTTAACAGTAGTGTAAATTTTTTTAAAAAACTTTTTTTGACTGTGAAACATCAGTCTGCTTGTGTAATCTAATTGCAGTTGCCTGCCTGCCAGCGTGTGCCAGGCTCACAGCATATACTGTGCCCACTTGCCCAGTGCCACCACTCATATCTGTTGTAACAGTAGTGTACATTTAATAAAAAATCTTTTTTGACTGTGAAACATCAGTCTGCTAGTGTAATCTAATTGCAGTTGCCTGCCTGCCAGCGTGTGTGCCAGGTTCACAGCGTATACTGTGACCACTTGCCCAGTGCCACCACTCATATCTGGTGTAACAGTAGTGTAAATTAAAAAAAACAACTTTTTTTGACTGTGAAACATCAGTCTGCTTGTGTAATCTAATTGCAGTTGCCTGCCTGCCAGTGTGTGTGCCAGGTTCACTTGCCCAGTGCCACCACTCATATCTGTTGTAACAGTAGTGTAAATTTAAAAAAAAAAAATTTTGACTGTGAAACATCAGTCGCCTAGTGTAATCTAATTGCAGTTGCCTGCCAGCGTGTGTGCCAGGTCCACTTGCCCAGTGCCACCACTCATATCTGGTGTAACAGTAGTGTAAATTAAAAAAAAAAAAAATTTGACTGTGAAAAATTAGTCTGCTAGTGAAATCTAATTGCAGTTTCCTGCCTGCCAGCATGTGTGCCAGGCCCACTTGCCCAGTGCCACCACTCATATTTGGTGTAACAGTAGTGTAAATTAAAAAAAAAAAACGTTTTTGACTGTGAAACATCAGTCTGCTTTTGTAATCTAATTGCAGTTGCCTGCCTGCCTGCCAGTGTGTGTGCCAGGCTCACAGCATATACTGTGCCCACTTGCTCAGTGCCACCACTCATATCTGTTGTAACAGTAGTGTAAATTTTAAAATAAACAACTTTTTTGACTGTGAAACATCAGTCGCCTAGTGTAATCTAATTGCAGTTGCCTGCCTGCCAGCGTGTGTGCCAGGTCCACTTGCCCAGTGCCACCACTCATATCTGGTGTAACAGTAGTGTAAATTAAAAAAAAAACTTTTTTGACTGTGAAACATCAGTCTGCTAGTGTAATCTAATAGCAGTTGCCTGCCTGCCTGCCTGCCAGCGTGTGTGCCAGGCCCACTTGCCAACTAGTGCCACCACTCATGTCTGTTGTAACAGTAGTGTAAATTTAAAAAAAAAAAACTTTTTTGACTGTGAAACATCAGTCTGCTTGTGTAATCTAATTGCAGTTGCCTGCCTGCCAGCGTGTGTGCCAGGCTCACAGCATATACTGTGCCCACTTTCCCAGTGCCACCACTCATATCTGGTGTAACAGTAGTGTAAATTTAAAAAAAAAAACTTTTTTGACTGTGAAACATCAGTCTGCTTGTGTAATCTAATTGCAGTTGCCTGCCTGCCAGCGTGTGTGCCAGGCTCACAGTGTATACTGTGCCCACTTGCCCAGTGCCACCACTCATATCTGGTGTAACAGTAGTGTAAATTTAAAAAAACAAACTTTTTTGACTGTGAAACATCAGTCTACTTGTGTAATCTAATTGCAGTTGCCTGCCTGCCAGCGTGTGTGCCAGGCTCACAGCGTATACGGTGCCCACTTGCCCAGTGCCACCACTCATATCTTGTTTAATAGTAGTTTAAGTGCACATTTAAAACAAAAAAAACTTTTTGGACTCTGAAACATCAGTCTGCTTTTTTTGTGTCAGGTTCACAGCGTATACTGTGCCCACTTGCCCAGTGCCACCACTCATATCTTGTTTAATAGTAGTTTAAGTGTAAATTTAAAAAAAAATTAAACTTTTTGGACTTTGAAACATCAGTCTGCTTTTTTTGTGTCAGGCTCACAGCGTATACTGTGCCCACTTGCCCAGTGGCACCACTCATATCTTGTTTAATAGTAGTGTAAGTGTACATTTAAAAAAAAATGACAGGCAGAGGCAAGCCACCCCACAGGTGCCGTCGTGATCGTGGTGCTGTAATTCCCTTTGGCCCTAGAATAATGCCTAGTGTTCAGAGGCCATGTCCCATGAACTCGAAAAGTTCTGAGGAGGACATAGTTGACTTTTTAACACAGGACACCCAATCTTCTATAGCTTTCGCTCTGAACCTTGACGCACCATCCTCCTCCAGCTTATCTTCGGGCACCTCTCAAGTTACCACTCGCCCGCCTGCTGCCACCACCAACACTAGCACCACAGCCGCTTCACTTGATCTGTCAGAGGAGTTATTTACACATCATTTGGAAGAAATGAGTGATGCGCAACCATCATTGACAGAGGATGTAGATAACAGTGATATGTCTCAGTCAGGCAGCATTACAGACATGGACGTACGGTGTGATGATGATGTTGTACCCGCTGCTGTTTCCTTTGTTGATTTGACAGATACAAGTGAAGCGGTTGATGATGACGATGCGACCGTGGATGTCACGTGGGTGCCGCTAGAAGAGAAGAAGAAAGGGGGAAAGTTCAGATGGGGAGACAGAGAGGAGGAGGAGGAGACGAGTTGGAAGCAGGGGGAGGTCGTCACAAGGAGCTAGTGGCACAGCCAGACAGCATGCATCGGCACCCGGGGTCAGCCAGACAGCACGCCAATCAACGCATGCTGTTACCACCACCAGAATGCCGTCATCGCAGAGCTCAGCAGTGTGGCATTTTTTTGTGTGTCTGCCTCTGACAACAGTGATGCCATTTGCAACCTGTGCCAAAAGAAACTGAGTCATGGGAAGTCCAACACCCACCTAGGTACAACTGGTTTGTGAAGGCACATGATCGCACATCACAAACGCCGATGGGATCAACACATGAGTAGAAGCAGCACACATACTCAAAGCCGCCATCCTCCTCCTGGTCCAGCATCTTCAGCCACGTCAACCACTGCTGTCCTCCTTGCCCCCTCTCAACCATCCGCCACTCCGTCTCTCTTTCAGAGCATTTCCTGCTCATCTGCCCACAGTCAGGTGTCTGTCAAGGACATGTTTGAGCGTAAGAAGCCAAAGTCACTAAGTCACCCCCTTGCCCGGCATCTGACAGCTGGCTTGTCTGAACTCTTAGCCCGCCAGCTTTTACCATACAAGCTGGTGGAGTCTGAGGTGTTCCAAAAATTTATAGCTATTGGGAAACCGCAGTGGAAGGTACCCGGCCGAAATTTCTTTTCACAAAAGGCAATCCCCAACCTGTACTCGATTGTGCGAAAGGAAGTAATGGCGTGTCTGGCACACAGTGTTGGGGCAAAGGTCCATCTGACCACTGATAGTTGGTCTGCAAAGCATGGTCAGGGAAGGTATATCACCTACACTGCGCATTGGGTAAACCTGCTGACGGCTGACAAACATGGAATGCGTGGCTCTGCAGAGTTGGTGACACCACCACGACTTGCAGGCAGGCCTGCTGCCACCTCCTCTACTACTCCTACTCCATCCTCTTCCATAACCTCCTCGACTGAGTCCTCTTCTGCTGCTGCGTCTTGCTCCACATCAACGGCACACCCCCAGCTCCCCAGGTACTATTCCACATCCCGGATATGGCAGTGTCACGCCGTCTTGGGGTTGACTTGCCTGAAAGCAGAGAGTCACACCGGACCAGCACTCCTGTCCGTCCTGAACGCACAGGTGGATCAGTGTCTGACTCCGCACCAACTGGCTATTGGCAAAGTGGTTTCTGACAACGGAAGAGGATTGTGAGGAAGAGGAGTCAGAGGAGGAATGTGGCTTTGAGGAGGAGGAGGAAGACCAAGCACAACAGGCATCCCAGGGTGCTTGTTGTCACCTATCTGGTACCCGTGGTGTTGTACGTGGCTGGGGGGAAGAAGATACCTTCAGTGAGATCACTGAGGACGAGGAATGAGACATGAGTAGCTCGGCATCCAACCTTGTGCAAATGGGGTCTTTCATGCTGTCATGCGTGTTGAGGGACCCTCGTATAAAAAAGCTGAAGGAGAACGACCTGTACTGGGTGTCCACATTACTAGACCCCCGGTATAAGCATAAAGTGCCTGAAATGTTACCGAATTACCACAAGTCGGAAAGGATGCAGCAGTTCCAAAATAAATTAAAAAGTATGCTTTACACAGCGTATAAGGGTGATGTTACAGCACAATGGGAATCTAACAGGGGAAGAGGTGAAAGTAATCCTCCGACTCTCACGACCACGCCGGCAAGAACAGGACACTTTACAGACGTGTTGTTGATGGAGGACATGCAGAGCTTTTTTTCTCCTATGCATCGCCACAGCCCTTCGGGGTCCACCCTCAGAGAACGACTCGACCGTCAGGTAGCAGACTACCTCACCTTAACTGCAGATCTCGACACTCTGAGGAGCGATGAACCCCTTGTCTACTGGGTGTGCAGGCTTGACCTGTGGCCTGAGCTATCCCAATTTGCGATAGAACTTCTGGCCTGCCCCGCTTCAACAGGCCCATTTATCAAGCTCCCTACGGAGCTTGAAGGGCCGTGTTTCTGGCGAGTCTTCAGACTCGCCAGAAACACAAGTTATGAAGCAGCGGTCTAAAGACCGCTGCTTCATAACCCTGTCCGCCTGCTCTGAGCAGGCGGACAGGAATCGCCGGAAATCAACCCGATCGAATACGATCGGGTTGATTGACACCCTTCTGCTGCCGGCCGATTGGCCGCGAGTCAGCAGGGGGCGGCGTTGCACCAGCAGCTCTTGTGAGCTGCTGGTGCAATGTTAAATGCGGAGAGCGTACTGCTCTCCGCATTTAGCGAGGTCTTGCGGACCTGATCCGCAGTGTCGGATCAGGTCCGCAAGCCCTTTGATAAATGGGCCCCCAAGTGTCCTGTCAGAAAGGACCTTCAGTGCAGCAGGAGGTATTGTCACTGAGAAGAGAAGTCGCCTAGGTCAAAAAAGTCTAGATTACCTCACCTTTATTAAGATGAATGAGGGATGGATCCCGAAGGGACTGACATTGGGTGATACATTTGGCTAAAAAAGGCCTGATGAGATGAGCTGCCTTGGGCTAAAAATGGTCCACACGCTGCTGTATTTTATCTTCGAATGCCGGATGACGTGCGTGACTTATCCGCCACCAACTAGGGTTCAAGCCGCAATGTTTTAGGGCACTTTCTGCCTGGGAAACAAACATAAATTTTTCAGCGGCTGCAACATTACCTAATTTTTCAGGCATGTTTACATGCCAAATTTTTCTGGCCTCTGGTGCTGCACTGTGGCTTCAAAAACCACATCACTCATATCTGGTGGCACAGTAGATTGCACGCTCAGTGCCCCAAATTTGAAGTAGGAGGACCGACCAAGCATCTTTTTCCATTTCCCGGTTCCTAAAATCCATGCCATATACATGTCCCCTAATATGGGACGTAACAGGGATTAAACTGATCAGAATAGTACTACTTAACACACCACTCATATCTGGTGGCACAGTAGATTGCACGCGCAGTGCCCCTAATTTGAAGTAGGAGGGCCGACCAAGCATCTTTTCCTAAAATCCATGCCATATACACGTCCCCTGATAGGGGACGTAAGAGGGATTAAACTGATCAGAATAGTACTACTTAACACACCACTCATATCTGGTGGCACAGTAGATTACACGCGCAGTGCCCCTAATTTGAATTAGGAGGACCGACCAAGCATCTTTTTCCATCTCCCGGTTCCTAAAATCTATGTCATATACACGTCCCCTGATAGGGGACGTAACAGGGATTAAACTGATCAGAATAGTACTACTTAACACACCACTCATATCTGGTGGCACAGTAGATTGCACGCGGTGCGCTGACAAAATGCAGAAGGACATTTGGCAGATGGACATTTAGCAGACGGACATTTGGCAGACGGGCATTTGGCGGACAGACAGAAAGCTAAAGAATGTTCCGATTTCGGCCGAGGGCAGATACGTTCCAGAGTGCTCTGTTCTAATCAGAGCCTCGTTCGCTGCAACTGCCTCTGGGAACCTTACCATGGGTCCCAGTCCGCACGTCTTGTAATTCTCTGTCTTGGAAATTATCTATCTATCTATCAAATCTATCTATTTATCTATCAAAAATATCTATCTATCGTATCTATCAAATCTATCTATTGCATCTATTGATCTATCTATCTAATCTATGTATCAATCTATCTATCTATCTATCTATCTATCTATCAAATCTATCTATATCGTGGCCGGACTGTTATCTGACAGCCACTTGTGTTTCGGCCATGCCATATAGATATCCATGCCATATACACGTCCCCTGATAGGGGACGTAACAGGGATTAAACTGATCAGAATAGTACTACTTAACACACCACTCATATCTGGTGGCACAGTAGATTGCACGCGCAGTGCCCCTAATTTGAAGTAGGAGGACCGACCAAGCATCTTTTTCCATCTCCCTGTGTTATTTTCTGTAATGTTAGCTTTTTTTTGTGTAATTTTAGAGAGGTTTTTTTTGCAATGTTAGGTTTTATTATTTTATGTAATGTTAGGTTTTATTATTTTATGTAATGTTAGGTTTATTATGTTTTTTTTGCAATGTTAGGTTTTATTATTTTATGTAATGTTAGGTTTTATTATTTTATGTAATGTTAGGTTTATTATGTTATGTAATGTTAGGTTTTATTATTTTATGTAATGTTAGGTTTTATTATTTTATGTAATGTTAGGTTTATTATTTTATGTAATGTTAGGTTTTATTATTTTATGTAATGTTAGGTTTATTATGTTATGTAATGTTAGGTTTATTATTTTATGTAATGTTAGGTTTTATTATTTTATGTAATGTTAGTTTTATTATGTTATGTAATGTTAGGTTTTATTATTTTATGTAATGTTAGGTTTATTATGTTATGTAATGTTAGGTTTATTATTTTATGTAATGTTAGGTTTTATTATTTTATGTAATGTTAGGTTTATTATTTTATGTAATGTTAGGTTTATTATGTTATGTAATGTTAGGTTTTATTATTTTATGTAACGTTAGGTTTATTATTTTATGTAATGTTAGGTTTATTATTTTATGTAATGTTAGGTTTTATTATTTTATGTAATGTTAGTTTTATTATGTTATGTAATGTTAGGTTTTATTATTTTATGTAATGTTAGGTTTTATTATTTTATGTAATGTTAGGTTTATTATGTTATGTAATGTTAGGTTTATTATTTTATGTAATGTTAGGTTTTATTATTTTATGTAATGTTAGGTTTATTATTTTATGTAATGTTAGGTTTATTATTTTATGTAATGTTAGGTTTATTATGTTATGTAATGTTAGGTTTTATTATTTTATGTAACGTTAGGTTTATTATTTTATGTAATGTTAGGTTTATTATTTTATGTAATGTTAGGTTTTATTATTTTATGTAATGTTAGGTTTATTATTTTATGTAATGTTAGGTTTTATTATGTTATGTAATGTTAGGTTTTATTATTTTATGTAATGTTAGGTTTTATTATTTTATGTAATGTTATGTTTATTATTTTATGTAATGTTAGGTTTTATTATTTTATGTAATGTTAGGTTTATTATGTTATGTAATGTTAGGTTTATTATTTTATGTAATGTTAGGTTTTATTATTTTATGTAATGTTAGGTTTTATTATTTTATGTAATGTTAGGTTTATTATTTTATGTAATGTTAGGTTTTATTATTTTATGTAATGTTAGGTTTATTATTTTATGTAATGTTAGGTTTATTATGTTATGTAATGTTAGGTTTTATTATGTTATGTAATGTAAGTTTTTATTATGTTATGTAATGTTAGGTTTTATTATGTAATGTAATGTTAGGTTTTATTATTTTATGTAATGTTAGGTTTTATTATGTTATGTAATGTTAGGTTTTATTATTTTATGTAATGTTAGGTTTATTATTTTATGTAATGTTAGGTTTTATTATTTTATGTAATGTTAGGTTTTATTATGTTATGTAATGTTAGGTTTATTATGTGATGTAATGTTAGGTTTTATTATTTTATGTAATGTTAGGTTTATTATGTTATGTAATGTTAGGTTTTATTATTTTATGTAATGTTAGGTTTATTATGTGATGTAATGTTAGGTTTTATTATTTTATGTAATGTTAGGTTTTATTATGTTATGTAATGTTAGGTTTATTATGTGATGTAATGTTAGGTTTTATTATTTTATGTAATGTTAGGTTTATTATGTGATGTAATGTTAGGTTTTATTATTTTATGTAATGTTAGGTTTATTATGTGATGTAATGTTAGGTTTTATTATTTTATGTAATGTTAGGTTTTATTATTTTATGTAATGTTAGGTTTTATTATTTTATGTAATGTTAGGTTTTATTATGTTATGTAATGTTAGGTTTTATTATTTTATTTAATGTTAGGTTTTATTATTTTATGTAATGTTAGGTTTTATTATGTTATGTAATGTTAGGTTTATTATTTTATGTAATGTTAGGTTTTATTATTTTATGTAATGTTAGGTTTTATTATTTTTGGTATTTTTAATTTTTTAAAAATAGATAGATTATAGATAGATAGATAGATAGATAGATAGATAGATAGATAGAAGATAGATAGATAGATTATAGATAGGTAGATAGATAGAAGATAGAAGATAGATAGATAGATTATAGATAGGTAGATAGATTATAAATAGATAGATAGATGATAGATAGATAGATATTATAGATATAGATATTACAGTCTATTACATTACATATTAGTTATTATTATAAGAACAATAAAATGTCTATAAAACAGATCACTCTAACATAAGCACAAATGAAAACTTATAATAATTCAAGAAATTTAAAACCAAAAAGAAACAACGCTGTCAGCTTTAAAATGAAATGAAATCCAGAACATTTCTTTCAAGATTTAGGGGCATATTTATCAAGCTCCGAATGGAGCTGATGCCCCGTGTTTCTGGTGAGCCTGCAGACTCGCCAGAAACAGCAGTTATAAAGCAGCAGTCACAAAGACCGCTGCTCCATAACCTGTCCGCCTGCTCTGAGCAGGCGGACAGACATCGCCGGAAATCAACCCGATCGAGTACGATCGGGTTGATTGAACCCCCCCCTGCTCCAGGCCTATTGGCGTATTCAGCGAGGTCTGTCGGATCAGGTCCGACAGACCTTGATAAATAGAGGCCTAATTTGTTTCTTTATTTTAGTATCTTTTGTTGAAAAAATATCTAGATTGGCTTAGGAGGATCAATGCTCTGCTGTTAGCTGCTGATTGGTGGATGCACATATATAATTATTGTCATTCAGCTAGATTACGAGTTTGGCGTTATGAGTGAAAAAGCAGCATTATGCTTCATAATGCTACTTTTTCCCTAACGCTGCTATTACAAGTCTTGTAGGTATAGGTGTACCGCACACCTTTTTGGCCGTCACGCAATGTCAGTACCGCACTTTTTAAAAAGTATTTTTTCAATGGAACTCCCATAGCGTCGGTATTATGAGTTTGCCTGGGAGGCCAAAAAGTGAGCGGTACGCCCTATACTGACAAAATTTGTAGTTATGAGTTTAACATTACAAAGTTGTAGCATAAAACTCATAACTAAAGTGTTAAAAAGTACATTAACACCCATAAACTACCTATTAACCCCTAAACCGAGGCCCTCCCACATCACAAACACTATAATAAATTTATTAACCTCTAATCTGCCGCTCCAGACCTCGCCGCTACTTGCAAAATGTATTAACCACTATTTCGCCGCTCCCCGACATTGTTGCCACTATATTAAACCTATTAACCCCTAAACCACTGCCCTCCCGCATCGCAAACACTATTTAAATATTATTAACCCCTAATCTGCCGTTCGCCCACACCGCCGCTACAATAAACCTATTAACCACTAAACCGCAAGCCCCCCACATCACTAACACTACATAAATATATTAACCCCTAAACCTAACCCTAACGTAACCCTAACCCTAACGTAACCCTAAGAATAACACCCCCTAACTTAAATAATATTAAAATAAATTGAAATAAACATTACAATTATTAGCTAAATAATTCCTATTTAAAACTAAATACAAACTTACTTGTAAAATAAAACCTAAGATAGCTACAAATAAACTAATAGTTAACTGCCGCTTGGATGAAGATGCCGGTTGGATGAAGACCTGCTGGATGGAGGACCTCTTCTGCCCCGATCGGATGAAGACTTCTGCCGGTCCGGATGTCCTCTTCTGTCCCATCGGTGCCCGGCTGGGTGAACACGGCTCAAGGTAGGGTGATCTTCAATAGTGATGTCGCAAACTGAAAATTTTCCGTTTGCGAACGGTGAACGAGAACGTCCGCAACTGTTCGCGAACGGGCGAACCAGGCGATCCGCCATTGACTTCAATAGACAGGTGAATTTTAAAACCCACAGGGACTCTTTCTGGCCACAATAGTGATGGAAAAGTTGTTTCAAGGGGACTAACACCTGGACTGTGGCATGCCGGACGGGGATCCATGGCAAAACTCCAACGTAAAATTACATAGTTGATGCAGAGTCTGGTTTTAATCCATAAAGGGCATAAATCACCTAACATTCCTAAATTGTTTGGAATAACGTGCTTTAAAACATCAGGTATGATGTTGTATCGATCAGGTAGTGTAAGGGTTACGCCCGCTTCACAGTGACAGACCAAAATCCCTGTTTAACGCACCGCAAACAACCGCAAACAGTCCATTTGCACAACCACGAGATAGATAGATTTGATAGATACATAGATACATAGATTAGATAGATAGATCAATAGATGCAATATACATTTGATAGATACGATAGATAGATTTGATAGATAAATAGATAGATTTGATAGATATATAATTTCCCAGACAGAGAATTACAAGATGTGCGGTCTGGGACCCATGGTAAGGTTCCCAGAGGCATTTGCGGCGCCAGGGGACATGTATATGGCATGGATTTTAGGAACCGGGAGATGGAAAAAGATGCTTGGTCGGTCCTCCTACTTCAAATTTGGGGCACTGCGCGTGCAATCATGGCCGGACATTTAGCCGACAGACATTTGGCCGATGGACATTTGTCTGACGGACATTTTTCCGAAACACAAGTGGCTGTCACAAAACAGTCCGGCCACGAGATAGATAGATTTGATAGATAGATAGATAGATAGATAGATTAGATAGATAGATCAAATGATGCAATATACATTTGATAGATACTATAGATAGATAGATAGATAGATAGATTTGATAGATAAATAGATAGATTTGATAGATAGATAATTTCCCAGACAGAGAATTACAAGATGTGCAGTCTGAGACCCATGTTAAGGTTCCCAGAGGCAGTTGCGGCACCAGGGGACATGTATATGGCATGGATTTTAGGAACCGGGAGATGGAAAAAGATGCTTGGTCGGTCCTCCTACTTCAAATTTGGGGCACTGCGTGTGCAATCTACTGTGCCACCAGATATGAGTGGTGTGGTTTTTGAAGCCACAGTGCAGCACCAGAGGCCAGAACAATTTGGCATGTATTGTACACATGCCTGAAAAGTTAGGTATTGTTGCAGCCACTGCTGTAGCAGCGGCCAGAAAAATTGATGTTTGTTTCCCAGGCAGAAAGTGCCCTAAAACATTGCGGCTTGAACCGTAGTCGGTGGCAGATAAGTCAAGTAAGTCATCCGGCATTCAAAGATAAAATACAGCAGCGTGTGGACCATTTTTAGCCCAAGGCAGCTCATCTCATCAGGCCTTTTTTAGTCTAATGTATCGTCCAATGTCAGTCCCTTTGGGATCCATCCCTCATTCATCTTAATAAAGGTGAGGTAATCTAGACTTTTTTGACCTAGGCGACTTCTCTTCTCAGTGACAATACCTCCTGCTGCACTGAAGGTCCTTTCTGACAGGACACTTGAAGCGGGGCAGGCCAGAAGTTCTATGGCAAATTGGGATAGCTCAGGCCACAGGTCTAGCCTGCACACCCAGTAGTCAAGGGGTTCATCGCTCCTCAGAGTGTCGAGATCTGCAGTTAAGGCGAGGTAGTCTGCTACCTGTTGGTCGAGTCGTTCTCTGAGGGTGGACCCTGAAGGGCTGTGAAGATGCATAGGCCTTAAAAAGCTCTGCATGTCCTCCATCAACAACATGTCTGTAAAGCGTCCTGTACTTGCCGGCGTGGTCGTGGGAGGAGGAGGATTACTTTCACCTCTTCCCCTGTTAGATTCCCGTTGTGCTGTGACATCACCCTTATACGCTGTGTAAAGCATACTTTTTAATTTATTTTGGAACTGCTGCATCCTTGAGGTAATTCGGTAACATTTCAGGCACTTTATGCTTATACCGGGGGTCTAGTAGCGTGGACACCCAGTACAGGTCGTTCTCCTTCAGCTTTTTTATACGAGGGTCCCTCAACAGATACGACAGCATGAAAGACCCCATTTGCACAAGGTTGGATGCCAAGCTACTCATGTCCCGTTCCTCGTCCTCAGTGATCTCACTGAAGGTATCTTCTTCCCCCCAGCCATGTACAACACCACGGGTACCAGATAGGTGACAATGAGCACCCTGGGATGCCTGTTGTGGTTGGTCTTCCTCCTCCTCCTCAAAGCCACATTCCTCCTCTGACTCCTCTTCCTCACAATCCTCTTCCAGCATTGCCGCAGGTCCAGCAAGCGATGCTGATAAGGCTGTTTCTGGTGGTGATGGTGACCACAACTCTTCCTCTTCACGCTCATCTACGGCCTGATCCAGCACTCTTCACAGGGAACGCTCCAGGAAGAAAACAAATGGTATGATGTCGCTGATGTTGCCTTCGGTGCGACTGACTAGGTTTATCACCTCCTCAAAAGGATGCATGAGCCTACAGGCATTGCGCATGAGCGCCCAGTAATGTGGCAAAAAAATTCCCAGCTCCGCAGAGGCTGTCCTAGCACCCCGGTCATACAAATACTCGCTAACGGCTTTTTCTTGTTGGATCAGGCGGTCGAACATTAGGAGTGTTGAATTCCAACGTTTCGGGCTGTCGCAAATCAAGCGCCTCACTGGCATGCTGTTTCGCCGCTGGATATCAGAAAAGTGCGCCATGGCCATGTAGGAATGCCTCAAATGGCCACACACCTTCCTGGCCTGCTTCAGGATGTCCTGTAAGCCTGGGTACTTATGCACAAAGCGCTGTACGATCAGATTACACACATGTGCCATGCACGGCACATGTGTCAACTTGCCCAATTTCAATGCCGCCACCAAATTACTTCCGTTGTCAGAAACCACTTTGCCGATCTCCAGTTGGTGCAGAGTCAGCCACTGATCCACCTGTGCGTTCAGGGTGGACAGGAGTGCTGGTCCGTTGTGACTCTCTGCATTTAGGCAAGTTAACCCCAAGACGGCGTGACACTGCCGTATCCGGGATGTGGAATAGTACCTGGGGAGCTGAGGGGGTGCCGTTGATGTGGATCAAGACGCAATGGACTCAGCCGAGGAGGTTATGGAAGAGGATGGAGTAGGAAGAGTAGAGGAGGTGGCAGCAGGCCTGCCTGCAAGTCGTGGCGGTGTCACGCCTGCAAGTCGTGGCGGTGTCACCAACTCTGCAGAGCCACGCATTCCATGGTTGTCAGCCATCAGCAGGTTTACCCAATGTGCAGTGTAGGTGATATACCTGCCCTGACCATGCTTTGCAGACCAGCTATCAGTGGTCAGATGGACCCTTGCCCCAACACTGTGTGCCAGACACGCCATTACTTCCTTTCGCACAATTGAGTACAGGTTGGGGATTGCCTTTTGTGAAAAGAAATTTCTGCCGGGTACCTTCCGCTGCGGTGTCCCAATAGCTACAAATTTTTTGAACGCCTCAGACTCCACCAGCTTGTATGGTAAAAGCTGGTGGGCTAAGAGTTAAGACAAGCCAGCTGTCAGACGCCGAGCTAGGGGGTGACTTTGTGACATTGGCTTCTTATGCTCAAACATGTCCTTGACAGACACCTGACTGTGGGCAGATGAGCAGGAAATGCTCCGGAAGAGAGATGGAGTGGCGGATGGTTGAGAGGGGGCAAGGAGGACAGCAGTGGTTGACGTGGCTGAAGATGCTGGATTAGGAGGAGGCTTTGAGTTTGTGTGCTGCTTCTACTCATGTGTTGATTCCATAGGCATTTGTGATGTGCGATCATGTGCCTTCGCAAAGCAGTTGTACCTAGGTGGGTGTTGGACTTCCCACGACTCAGTTTCTTTTGGCACCGGTTGCAAATGGCATCACTGTTGTCAGAGGCAGACACACAAAAAAATGCCATACTGCTGAGCTCTGCGATGATGGCATTCTGGTGGTGGCAACAGCATGCGTATATTGGCATGCTTCTGGCTGACCCTGGGTGCCGATGTAAGCTGTCTGACTGTGCCACTAGCTCTTTACGACGACCTCCCCCTGCTTCCAACTCGTCTCCTCCTCCTCCTCTCTGTCTTCCCATCTGAACTTTCCCCCTGTTCTTCTTCTCTTCTAGCGGGCACCCACGGGTCATCCACGGACGCATCGTCATCATCAACCGCTTCACTTGTATCTGACAAATCAACAAAGGAAGCAGCAGTGGGTACAACATCATCATCATCATCATCACACCATACGTCCATGTCTGTAATGCTGCCTGACTGAGAAATATCACTGTTATCTACATCTTCTGTCAATGATGGTTGCGCATCACTCATTTCTTCCAAATGATGTGTAAATAACTCATCTGACAGATCAAGTGAAGCCGCTGTGGTGCTAGTGTTGGTGGTGGCGGCAGGTGGGTGAGTTGTAACTTGAGAGGTGCCCGTAGATAAGCTGGAGGAGGAAGGTGCGTCAAGGTTCGGAGCGGAAGCTATAGAAGATTGGGTGTCCTGTGTTAAAAAGTCAACTATGTCCTCCGCAGAACTTTTCGAGTTCATGGTACGTGGACTCTGAACACTGGGCATTATTCTAGGGCCAAAGGGAATCACAGCACCACGACCACGACGGCACCTGCGGGGTGGCCTGCCTCTGCCTGTAATTTTTTTTAAAATGTACAATTACAATACTATTAAACAAGATATGAGTGGTGCCACTGGGCAAGTGGGCACAGTATACGCTGTGAGCCTGACACGAAAAAGCCGACTGATGTTTCACAGTTCAAAAAGTTTAATTTTTTTTAAATTTACCCTTACACTACTATTAAACAAGATATGAGTGGTGGCACTAGGCAAGTGGGCATAGTATACGCTGTGAGCCTGACACAAAAAAGCAGACTGATGTTTCACAGTCCAAAAAGATTTTTTGGTTTTAAATGTACACTTACACTACTATTAAACAAGATATGAGTGGTGGCACTGGGCAAGTGGGCACAGTATATGCTATGAGCCTGGCACACACGCTGGCAGGCAGGCAACTGCAATTAGATAACACAAGCAGACTGATGTTTCACAGTCAAAATTTTTTTTTTTTTAAATTTACACTACTGTTACACCAGATATAAGTGGTGGCACTGGGCAAGTGGGCACAGTATACGCTGTGAGCCTGGCACACACGCTGGCAGGCAACTGCAATTAGATTACACTAGCAGACTGTTGTTTCACAGTCAAAAAAGTATTTTTTTTTAAATTTACACTACTGTTTGTTACACCAGATATGAGTGGTGGCACTGGGCAAGTGAGCCTGGCACACACGCTGGCAGGCAGGCAACTGCAATTAGATTACACTAGCAGACTGATGTTTCAAAGTCAAAAAAGTTTTTTTTAAATTTACACTAATGTTACACCAGATATGAGTGGTGGCACTGGGCAAGTGGGCACAGTATACGCTGTAAGCCTGGCACACACGCTGGCAGGCAGGCAACCGCAATTAGATTACACTAGCAGACTGATGTTTCACAGTCAAAAAAGTTTTTATTTTTATATTTACACTACTGTTACACCAGATATGAGTGGTGGCACTGGGCAAGTGGACACAGTATACGCTGTAAGCCTGGCACACACGCTGGCAGGCAGGCAACCGCAATTAGATTACACTAGCAGACTGATGTTTCACAGTCAAAAAAGTTTTTATTTTTATATTTACACTACTGTTACACCAGATATGAGTGGTGGCACTGGGCAAGTGGGCACAGTATAAGCTGTGAGCCTGGCACACATGCTGGCAGGCAGGCAACTGCAATTAGATTACACAAGCAGACTGATGTTTCACAGTCAAAAATTTTTTTATTTTTATATTTACACTACTGTTACACCAGATATGAGTGGTGGCACTGGGCAAGTGGGCACAGTATACGCTGTAAGCCTGGCACACACGCTGGCAGGCAGGCAACCGCAATTAGATTACACTAGCAGACTGATGTTTCACAGTCAAAAAAGTTTGTTTTTTTTAAATTTACACTACTGTTACACCAGATATAAGTGGTGGCACTGGGCAAGTCGGCACAGTATACGCTGTGAGCCTGGCACACACGCTGGCAGGCAACTGCAATTAGATTACACTAGCAGACTGTTGTTTCACAGTCAAAAAAGTATTTTTTTTTAAATTTACACTACTGTTTGTTACACCAGATATGAGTGGTGGCACTGGGCAAGTGAGCCTGGCACACACGCTGGCAGGCAGGCAACTGCAATTAGATTACACTAGCAGACTGATGTTTCAAAGTCAAAAAAGTTTTTTTTAAATTTACACTAATGTTACACCAGATATGAGTGGTGGCACTGGGCAAGTGGGCACAGTATACGCTGTAAGCCTGGCACACACGCTGGCAGGCAGGCAACCGCAATTAGATTACACTAGCAGACTGATGTTTCACAGTCAAAAAAGTTTTTATTTTTATATTTACACTACTGTTACACCAGATATGAGTGGTGGCACTGGGCAAGTGGGCACAGTATACGCTGTAAGCCTGGCACACACGCTGGCAGGCAGGCAACCGCAATTAGATTACACTAGCAGACTGATGTTTCACAGTCAAAAAAGTTTTTATTTTTATATTTACACTACTGTTACACCAGATATGAGTGGTGGCACTGGGCAAGTGGGCACAGTATAAGCTGTGAGCCTGGCACACATGCTGGCAGGCAGGCAACTGCAATTAGATTACACAAGCAGACTGATGTTTCACAGTCAAATTTTTTTTTATTTTTATATTTACACTACTGTTACACCAGATATGAGTGGTGGCACTGGGCAAGTGGGCACAGTATACGCTGTAAGCCTGGCACACACGCTGGCAGGCAGGCAACCGCAATTAGATTACACTAGCAGACTGATGTTTCACAGTCAAAAAAGTTTTTTTTTTTTAAATTTACACTACTGTTACACTAGATATGAGTGGTGGAACTGGGCAAGTGGGCCTGGCACACACGCTGGCAGGCAGGCAACTGCAATTAGATTACACTAGCAGACTGATGTTTCACAGTCAAAAAAGTTTTTTTTTTTTAAATTTACACTACTGTTACAACAGATATGAGTGGTGGCACTGGGCAAGTGGGAACAGTATACGCTGTCAGCCTGGCACACACGCTGGCAGGCAGGCAACTGCAATTAGATTACACAACCAGACTGATGTTTCACAGTCAAAAAGTTTTTTTTTTTAAATTTACACTACTGTTACAACAGATATGAGTGGTGGCACTGGACAAGTGGGCACAGTATACGCTGTAAGCCTGGCACACACGCTGGCAGGCAGGCAACCGCAATTAGATTACACTAGCAGACTGATGTTTCACAGTCAAAAAAGGTTTTTTTTTTAAATTTACACTACTGTTACACCAGATATGAGTGGTGGCACTGGGCAAGTGGGCCGGGCACACACGCTGGCAGGGAGGCAACTGCAATTAGATTACACTAGCAGACTGATGTTTCACAGTCAAAAAAGTTTTTTTTTTTAAAATTTACACTACTGTTAAAACAGATATGAGTGGTGGCACTGGGCAAGTGGGAACAGTATACGCTGTCAGCCTGGCAACCACGCTGGCAGGCAGGCAACTGCAATTAGATTACACAACCAGACTGATGTTTCACGGTCAAAAAAGTTTTTTTTTAAAAATTTTCACTACTGTTACACCAGATATGAGTGGTGGCACTGGGCAAGTGGGCCTGGCACACATGCTGGCAGGCAGGCAACTGCAATTAGATTACACTAGCAGACTGATGTTTCACAGTCAAAAAGTTTTTATTTTTATATTTACACTACTGTTACACCAGATATGAGTGGTGGCACTGGGCACAGTATACGCTGTAAGCCTGGCACACACGCTGGCAGGCAGGCAACCGCAATTAGATTAAACTAGCAGACTGATGTTTCACAGTCAAATTTTTTTTTTTTTTTAAATTTACACTACTGTTACAACAGATATGAGTGGTGGCACTGGGCAAGTGGGAACAGTATACGCTGTCAGCCTGGCACACACGCTGGCAGGC
Organism: Bombina bombina; assembly: GCF_027579735.1. Taxonomy (NCBI): domain Eukaryota; kingdom Metazoa; phylum Chordata; class Amphibia; order Anura; family Bombinatoridae; genus Bombina; species Bombina bombina. The sequence goes on along the minus strand of NC_069509.1, from coordinate 12,448,147 downwards.
AGGCAACTGCAATTAGATTACACAACCAGACTGATGTTTCACAGTCAAAAAAGTTTTTTCTTTTAAATTAACACTAATGTTACACCAGATATGAGTGGTGGCACTGGGCAAGTGGACACAGTATTTGCTGTGAGCCTGGCACACACGCTGGCAGGCAGGCAACTGCAATTAGATTACACTAGCAGACTGATGTTTCACAGTCAAAAAAGTTTTGTTTTCTTTAAATTTACACTACTGTTTGTTACAACAGATATGAGTGGTGGCACTGGGCAAGTGGGCCTGGCACACACACTGGCAGGCAGGCAACTGCAATTAGATTACACTAGCAGACTGATGTTTCACAGTCAAAAAAGTTTTTTTTTTTAAATTTACACTACTGTTTGTTACACCAGATATGAGTGGTGGCACTGGGCAAGTGAGCCTGGCACACACGCTGGCAGGCAGGCAACTGCAATTAGATTACACTAGCAGACTGATGTTTCACAGTCAAAAAAGTTTTTTTTTAAATTTACACTAATGTTACACCAGATATGAGTGGTGGCACTGGGCAAGTGGGCACAGTATATGCTGTGAGTCTGGCACACACGCTGGCAGGCAGGCAACTGCAATTAGATTACACTAGCAGACTGATGTTTAACAGTCAAAAAAGTTTTTTGTTTTTTTAAATTTACACTACTGTTACAACAGATATGAGTGGTGGCACTGTGGGCAAGTGGGCCTGGCACACACGCTGGCAGGCAGGCAACTGCAATTAGATTACACAACCAGACTGATGTTTCACAGTCAAAAAAGTTTTTTTTTTTAAATTTACACTACTGTTACACCAGATATGAGTGGTGGCACTGGGCAAGTGGGCCTGGCACACACGCTGGCAGGCAGGCAACTGCAATTAGATTACACAAGCAGACTGATGTTTCACAGTCAAAAAAGTTTTTTTTTTTAAATTTACACTAATGTTAAAACAGATATGAGTGGTGGCACTGGGCAAGTGGGAACAGTATACTCTGTCAGCCTGGCACACACGCTGGCAGGCAGGCAACTGCAATTAGATTACACAACCAGACTGATGTTTCACAGTCAAAAAAGGTTTTTTTTTTAAATTTACACTACTGTTACACCAGATATGAGTGGTGGCACTGGGGAAGTGGGGCTGGCACACACGCTGGCAGGCAGGCAACTGCAATTAGATTACACTAGCAGACTGATGTTTCACAGTCAAAAAGTTTTTATTTTTATATTTACACTACTGTTACAACAGATATGAGTGGTGGCACTAGGGCAAGTGGGAACAGTATACGCTGTCAGCCTGGCACACACGCTGTCAGGCAGGCAACCGCAATTAGATTAAACTAGCAGACTGATGTTTCACAGTCAAAAAAGATTTTTTTTTAAATTTACACTACTGTTACAACAGATATGAGTGGTGGCACTGGGCAAGTGGGAACAGTATACGCTGTCAGCCTGGCACACACGCTGGCAGGCAGGCAACTGCAATTAGATTACACAACCAGACTGATGTTTCACAGTCAAAAAAAATTTTTCTTTTAAATTAACACTAATGTTACACCAGATATAAGTGGTGGGGCAAGTGGGCACAGTATTTGCTGTGAGCCTGGCACACACGCTGGCAGACAGGCAACTGCAATTAGATTACACTAGCAGACTGATGTTTCACAGTCAAAAAAGTTTTTTTTTTTAAATTTACACTACTGTTACACCAGATATGAGTGGTGGCACTGGGCAAGTGGGCCTGGCACACACGCTGGCAGGCAGGCAACTGCAATTAGATTACACTAGCAGACTGATGTTTCACAGTCAAAAAAGTTTTGTTTTCTTTAAATTTACACTACTGTTTGTTGCACCAGATATGAGTGGTGGCACTGGTCAAGTGGGCCTGGCACACACGCTGGCAGGCAGGCAGGCAACTGCAATTAGATTACACAAGCAGACTGATGTTTCACAGTCAAAAATTATTTTTATTTTTTTTTAAATTTACGCTAATGTTACAGCAGATATGAGTGGTGGCACTGGGCAAGTGTGGTGGCACTGGGCAAGTGGGCACAGTATACGCTGTAAGCCTGGCACACATGCTGGCAGGCAGGCAACTGCAAATAGATTACACTAGCAGACTGATGTTTCACAGTCAAAAAAGTTTTTTTTTTTAAATTTACACTACTGTTACAACAGATATGAGTGGTGGCACTGGGCAAGTGGGAACAGTATACGCTGTCAGCCTGGCACACACGCTGGCAGGAAGGCAACTGCAATTAGATTACACAACCAGACTGATGTTTCACAGTCAAAAAAGTTTTTTTTTTTTAAATTTACACTACTGTTACACCAGATATGAATGGTGGCACTGGGCAAGTGGGCCTGGCACACACGCTGGCAGGCAGGCAACTGCAATTAGATTACACTAGCAGACTGATGTTTCACAGTCAAAAAGTTTTTATTTTTATATTTACACTACTGTTACACCAGATATGAGTGGTGGCACTGGGAAAGTGGGCACAGTATACGCTGTAAGCCTGGCACACACGCTGGCAGGCAGGCAACCGCAATTAGATTAAACTAGCAGACTGATGTTTCACAGTCAAAAAAGTTTTTTTTTTTAAATTTACACTACTGTTACAACAGATATGAGTGGTGGCACTGGGCAAGTGGGAACAGTATACGCTGTCAGCCTGGCACACACGCTGGCAGGCAGGCAACTGCAATTAGATTACACAACCAGACTGATGTTTCACAGTCAAAAAAGTTTTTTCTTTTAAATTAACACTAATGTTACACTAGATATGAGTGGTGGCACTGGGCAAGTGGGAACAGTATACGCTGTCAGCCTGGCACACACGCTGGCAGGCAGGCAACTGCAATTAGATTACACAACCAGACTGATGTTTCACAGTCAAAAAGTTTTTTTTTTTAAATTTACACTACTGTTACAACAGATATGAGTGGTGGCACTGGACAAGTGGGCACAGTATACGCTGTAAGCCTGGCACACACGCTGGCAGGCAGGCAACCGCAATTAGATTACACTAGCAGACTGATGTTTCACAGTCAAAAAAGGTTTTTTTTTTAAATTTACACTACTGTTACACCAGATATGAGTGGTGGCACTGGGCAAGTGGGCCGGGCACACACGCTGGCAGGGAGGCAACTGCAATTAGATTACACTAGCAGACTGATGTTTCACAGTCAAAAAAGTTTTTTTTTTTTAAATTTACACTACTGTTAAAACAGATATGAGTGGTGGCACTGGGCAAGTGGGAACAGTATACGCTGTCAGCCTGGCAACCACGCTGGCAGGCAGGCAACTGCAATTAGATTACACAACCAGACTGATGTTTCACGGTCAAAAAAGTTTTTTTTTAAAAATTTTCACTACTGTTACACCAGATATGAGTGGTGGCACTGGGCAAGTGGGCCTGGCACACATGCTGGCAGGCAGGCAACTGCAATTAGATTACACTAGCAGACTGATGTTTCACAGTCAAAAAGTTTTTATTTTTATATTTACACTACTGTTACACCAGATATGAGTGGTGGCACTGGGCACAGTATACGCTGTAAGCCTGGCACACACGCTGGCAGGCAGGCAACCGCAATTAGATTAAACTAGCAGACTGATGTTTCACAGTCAAATTTTTTTTTTTTTTTAAATTTACACTACTGTTACAACAGATATGAGTGGTGGCACTGGGCAAGTGGGAACAGTATACGCTGTCAGCCTGGCACACACGCTGGCAGGCAGGCAACTGCAATTAGATTACACAACCAGACTGATGTTTCACAGTCAAAAAAGTTTTTTCTTTTAAATTAACACTAATGTTACACCAGATATGAGTGGTGGCACTGGGCAAGTGGACACAGTATTTGCTGTGAGCCTGGCACACACGCTGGCAGGCAGGCAACTGCAATTAGATTACACTAGCAGACTGATGTTTCACAGTCAAAAAAGTTTTGTTTTCTTTAAATTTACACTACTGTTTGTTACAACAGATATGAGTGGTGGCACTGGGCAAGTGGGCCTGGCACACACACTGGCAGGCAGGCAACTGCAATTAGATTACACTAGCAGACTGATGTTTCACAGTCAAAAAAGTTTTTTTTTTAAAATTTACACTACTGTTTGTTACACCAGATATGAGTGGTGGCACTGGGCAAGTGAGCCTGGCACACACGCTGGCAGGCAGGCAACTGCAATTAGATTACACTAGCAGACTGATGTTTCACAGTCAAAAAAGTTTTTTTTTAAATTTACACTAATGTTACACCAGATATGAGTGGTGGCACTGGGCAAGTGGGCACAGTATATGCTGTGAGTCTGGCACACACGCTGGCAGGCAGGCAACTGCAATTAGATTACACTAGCAGACTGATGTTTAACAGTCAAAAAAGTTTTTTGTTTTTTTAAATTTACACTACTGTTACAACAGATATGAGTGGTGGCACTGTGGGCAAGTGGGCCTGGCACACACGCTGGCAGGCAGGCAACTGCAATTAGATTACACAACCAGACTGATGTTTCACAGTCAAAAAAGTTTTTTTTTTTAAATTTACACTACTGTTACACCAGATATGAGTGGTGGCACTGGGCAAGTGGGCCTGGCACACACGCTGGCAGGCAGGCAACTGCAATTAGATTACACAAGCAGACTGATGTTTCACAGTCAAAAAAGTTTTTTTTTTTAAATTTACACTACTGTTAAAACAGATATGAGTGGTGGCACTGGGCAAGTGGGAACAGTATACTCTGTCAGCCTGGCACACACGCTGGCAGGCAGGCAACTGCAATTAGATTACACAACCAGACTGATGTTTCACAGTCAAAAAAGTTTTTTTTTTTAAATTTACACTACTGTTACACCAGATATGAGTGGTGGCACTGGGGAAGTGGGGCTGGCACACACGCTGGCAGGCAGGCAACTGCAATTAGATTACACTAGCAGACTGATGTTTCACAGTCAAAAAGTTTTTATTTTTATATTTACACTACTGTTACACCAGATATGAGTGGTGGCACTGGGCAAGTGGGCACAGTATACGCTGTAAGCCTGGCACACACGCTGTCAGGCAGGCAACCGCAATTAGATTAAACTAGCAGACTGATGTTTCACAGTCAAAAAAGATTTTTTTTTAAATTTACACTACTGTTACAACAGATATGAGTGGTGGCACTGGGCAAGTGGGAACAGTATACGCTGTCAGCCTGGCACACACGCTGGCAGGCAGGCAACTGCAATTAGATTACACAACCAGACTGATGTTTCACAGTCAAAAAAAATTTTTCTTTTAAATTAACACTAATGTTACACCAGATATAAGTGGTGGGGCAAGTGGGCACAGTATTTGCTGTGAGCCTGGCACACACGCTGGCAGACAGGCAACTGCAATTAGATTACACTAGCAGACTGATGTTTCACAGTCAAAAAAATTTTTTTTTTTAAATTTACACTACTGTTACACCAGATATGAGTGGTGGCACTGGGCAAGTGGGCCTGGCACACACGCTGGCAGGCAGGCAACTGCAATTAGATTACACTAGCAGACTGATGTTTCACAGTCAAAAAAGTTTTGTTTTCTTTAAATTTACACTACTGTTTGTTGCACCAGATATGAGTGGTGGCACTGGTCAAGTGGGCCTGGCACACACGCTGGCAGGCAGGCAGGCAACTGCAATTAGATTACACAAGCAGACTGATGTTTCACAGTCAAAAATTATTTTTTTTTTTTTTTAAATTTACGCTAATGTTACAGCAGATATGAGTGGTGGCACTGGGCAAGTGTGGTGGCACTGGGCAAGTGGGCACAGTATACGCTGTAAGCCTGGCACACATGCTGGCAGGCAGGCAACTGCAAATAGATTACACTAGCAGACTGATGTTTCACAGTCAAAAAAGTTTTTTTTTTTAAATTTACACTACTGTTACAACAGATATGAGTGGTGGCACTGGGCAAGTGGGAACAGTATACGCTGTCAGCCTGGCACACACGCTGGCAGGAAGGCAACTGCAATTAGATTACACAACCAGACTGATGTTTCACAGTCAAAAAAGTTTTTTTTTTTTTAAATTTACACTACTGTTACACCAGATATGAATGGTGGCACTGGGCAAGTGGGCCTGGCACACACGCTGGCAGGCAGGCAACTGCAATTAGATTACACTAGCAGACTGATGTTTCACAGTCAAAAAGTTTTTATTTTTATATTTACACTACTGTTACACCAGATATGAGTGGTGGCACTGGGAAAGTGGGCACAGTATACGCTGTAAGCCTGGCACACACGCTGGCAGGCAGGCAACCGCAATTAGATTAAACTAGCAGACTGATGTTTCACAGTCAAAAAAGTTTTTTTTTTTAAATTTACACTACTGTTACAACAGATATGAGTGGTGGCACTGGGCAAGTGGGAACAGTATACGCTGTCAGCCTGGCACACACGCTGGCAGGCAGGCAACTGCAATTAGATTACACAACCAGACTGATGTTTCACAGTCAAAAAAGTTTTTTCTTTTAAATTAACACTAATGTTACACTAGATATGAGTGGTGGCACTGGGCAAGTGGGCACAGTATTTGCTGTGAGCCTGGCACTCACGCTGGCAGGCAGGCAACTGCAATTAGATTACACTAGCAGACTGATGTTTCACAGTCAACAAAGTTTTTTTTTTTTAAATTTACACTACTGTTACACCAGATATGAGTGGTGGCACTGGGCAAGTGGGCCTGGCACACACGCTGGCAGGCAGGCAACTGCAATTAGATTACACTAGCAGACTGATGTTTCACATTCAAAAAAGTTTTTATTTTTATATTTACACTACTGTTACACCAGATATGAGTGGTGGCACTGGGCAAGTGGGCACAGTATACGCTGTAAGCCTGGCACACACGCTGGCAGGCAGGCAACCGCAATTAGATTACACTAGCAGACTGATGTTTCACAGTCAAAAACGTTTTTTTTTTAATTTACACTAATGTTACACCAGATATGAGTGGTGGCACTGGGCAAGTGGGCACAGTATATGCTGTGAGTCTGGCACACACGCTGGAAGGCAGGCAACTGCAATTAGATTACACTAGCAGACTGATGTTTAACAGTCAAAAAAGTTTTTTGTTTTTTTAAATTTACACTACTGTTACAACATATATGAGTGGTGGCACTGTGGGCAAGTGGGCCTGGCACACACGCTGGCAGGCAGGCAACTGCAATTAGATTACACAACCAGACTGATGTTTCACAGTCAAAAAAGTTTTTTTTTTAAAATTTACACTACTGTTACACCAGATACGAGTGGTGGCACTGGGCAAGTGGGCCTGGCACACACGCTGGCAGGCAGGCAACTGCAATTAGATTACACTAGCAGACTGATGTTTCACATTCAAAAAAGTTTTTATTTTTATATTTACACTACTGTTACACCAGATATGAGTGGTGGCACTGGGCAAGTGGGCACAGTATACGCTGTCAGCCTGGCAACCACGCTGGCAGGCAGGCAACTGCAATTAGATTACACAACCAGACTGATGTTTCACGGTCAAAAAAGTTTTTTTTAAAAATTTTTCACTACTGTTACACCAGATATGAGTGGTGGCACTGGGCAAGTGGGCCTGGCACACATGCTGGCAGGCAGGCAACTGCAATTAGATTACACTAGCAGACTGATGTTTCACAGTCAAAAAGTTTTTATTTTTATATTTACACTACTGTTACACCAGATATGAGTGGTGGCACTGGGCACAGTATACGCTGTAAGCCTGGCACACACGCTGGCAGGCAGGCAACCGCAATTAGATTAAACTAGCAGACTGATGTTTCACAGTCAAATTTTTTTTTTTTTTTAAATTTACACTACTGTTACAACAGATATGAGTGGTGGCACTGGGCAAGTGGGAACAGTATACGCTGTCAGCCTGGCACACACGCTGGCAGGCAGGCAACTGCAATTAGATTACACAACCAGACTGATGTTTCACAGTCAAAAAAGTTTTTTCTTTTAAATTAACACTAATGTTACACCAGATATGAGTGGTGGCACTGGGCAAGTGGACACAGTATTTGCTGTGAGCCTGGCACACACGCTGGCAGGCAGGCAACTGCAATTAGATTACACTAGCAGACTGATGTTTCACAGTCAAAAAAGTTTTGTTTTCTTTAAATTTACACTACTGTTTGTTACAACAGATATGAGTGGTGGCACTGGGCAAGTGGGCCTGGCACACACACTGGCAGGCAGGCAACTGCAATTAGATTACACTAGCAGACTGATGTTTCACAGTCAAAAAAGTTTTTTTTTTTAAATTTACACTACTGTTTGTTACACCAGATATGAGTGGTGGCACTGGGCAAGTGAGCCTGGCACACACGCTGGCAGGCAGGCAACTGCAATTAGATTACACTAGCAGACTGATGTTTCACAGTCAAAAAAGTTTTTTTTTAAATTTACACTAATGTTACACCAGATATGAGTGGTGGCACTGGGCAAGTGGGCACAGTATATGCTGTGAGTCTGGCACACACGCTGGCAGGCAGGCAACTGCAATTAGATTACACTAGCAGACTGATGTTTAACAGTCAAAAAAGTTTTTTGTTTTTTTAAATTTACACTACTGTTACAACAGATATGAGTGGTGGCACTGTGGGCAAGTGGGCCTGGCACACACGCTGGCAGGCAGGCAACTGCAATTAGATTACACAACCAGACTGATGTTTCACAGTCAAAAAAGTTTTTTTTTTTAAATTTACACTACTGTTACACCAGATATGAGTGGTGGCACTGGGCAAGTGGGCCTGGCACACACGCTGGCAGGCAGGCAACTGCAATTAGATTACACAAGCAGACTGATGTTTCACAGTCAAAAAAGTTTTTTTTTTTAAATTTACACTACTGTTAAAACAGATATGAGTGGTGGCACTGGGCAAGTGGGAACAGTATACTCTGTCAGCCTGGCACACACGCTGGCAGGCAGGCAACTGCAATTAGATTACACAACCAGACTGATGTTTCACAGTCAAAAAAGGTTTTTTTTTTAAATTTACACTACTGTTACACCAGATATGAGTGGTGGCACTGGGGAAGTGGGGCTGGCACACACGCTGGCAGGCAGGCAACTGCAATTAGATTACACTAGCAGACTGATGTTTCACAGTCAAAAAGTTTTTATTTTTATATTTACACTACTGTTACACCAGATATGAGTGGTGGCACTGGGCAAGTGGGCACAGTATACGCTGTAAGCCTGGCACACACGCTGTCAGGCAGGCAACCGCAATTAGATTAAACTAGCAGACTGATGTTTCACAGTCAAAAAAGATTTTTTTTTAAAATTACACTACTGTTACAACAGATATGAGTGGTGGCACTGGGCAAGTGGGAACAGTATACGCTGTCAGCCTGGCACACACGCTGGCAGGCAGGCAACTGCAATTAGATTACACAACCAGACTGATGTTTCACAGTCAAAAAAAATTTTTCTTTTAAATTAACACTAATGTTACACCAGATATAAGTGGTGGGGCAAGTGGGCACAGTATTTGCTGTGAGCCTGGCACACACGCTGGCAGACAGGCAACTGCAATTAGATTACACTAGCAGACTGATGTTTCACAGTCAAAAAAGTTTTTTTTTTTAAATTTACACTACTGTTACACCAGATATGAGTGGTGGCACTGGGCAAGTGGGCCTGGCACACACGCTGGCAGGCAGGCAACTGCAATTAGATTACACTAGCAGACTGATGTTTCACAGTCAAAAAAGTTTTGTTTTCTTTAAATTTACACTACTGTTTGTTGCACCAGATATGAGTGGTGGCACTGGTCAAGTGGGCCTGGCACACACGCTGGCAGGCAGGCAGGCAACTGCAATTAGATTACACAAGCAGACTGATGTTTCACAGTCAAAAATTATTTTTTTTTTTTTTTAAATTTACGCTAATGTTACAGCAGATATGAGTGGTGGCACTGGGCAAGTGTGGTGGCACTGGGCAAGTGGGCACAGTATACGCTGTAAGCCTGGCACACATGCTGGCAGGCAGGCAACTGCAAATAGATTACACTAGCAGACTGATGTTTCACAGTCAAAAAAGTTTTTTTTTTTAAATTTACACTACTGTTACAACAGATATGAGTGGTGGCACTGGGCAAGTGGGAACAGTATACGCTGTCAGCCTGGCACACACGCTGGCAGGAAGGCAACTGCAATTAGATTACACAACCAGACTGATGTTTCACAGTCAAAAAAGTTTTTTTTTTTTTAATTTACACTACTGTTACACCAGATATGAATGGTGGCACTGGGCAAGTGGGCCTGGCACACACGCTGGCAGGCAGGCAACTGCAATTAGATTACACTAGCAGACTGATGTTTCACAGTCAAAAAGTTTTTATTTTTATATTTACACTACTGTTACACCAGATATGAGTGGTGGCACTGGGAAAGTGGGCACAGTATACGCTGTAAGCCTGGCACACACGCTGGCAGGCAGGCAACCGCAATTAGATTAAACTAGCAGACTGATGTTTCACAGTCAAAAAAGTTTTTTTTTTTTAAATTTACACTACTGTTACAACAGATATGAGTGGTGGCACTGGGCAAGTGGGAACAGTATACGCTGTCAGCCTGGCACACACGCTGGCAGGCAGGCAACTGCAATTAGATTACACAACCAGACTGATGTTTCACAGTCAAAAAAGTTTTTTCTTTTAAATTAACACTAATGTTACACTAGATATGAGTGGTGGCACTGGGCAAGTGGGCACAGTATTTGCTGTGAGCCTGGCACTCACGCTGGCAGGCAGGCAACTGCAATTAGATTACACTAGCAGACTGATGTTTCACAGTCAACAAAGTTTTTTTTTTTTTAAATTTACACTACTGTTACACCAGATATGAGTGGTGGCACTGGGCAAGTGGGCCTGGCACACACGCTGGCAGGCAGGCAACTGCAATTAGATTACACTAGCAGACTGATGTTTCACATTCAAAAAAGTTTTTATTTTTATATTTACACTACTGTTACACCAGATATGAGTGGTGGCACTGGGCAAGTGGGCACAGTATACGCTGTAAGCCTGGCACACACGCTGGCAGGCAGGCAACCGCAATTAGATTACACTAGCAGACTGATGTTTCACAGTCAAAAAAGTTTTTTTTTTAATTTACACTAATGTTACACCAGATATGAGTGGTGGCACTGGGCAAGTGGGCACAGTATATGCTGTGAGTCTGGCACACACGCTGGAAGGCAGGCAACTGCAATTAGATTACACTAGCAGACTGATGTTTAACAGTCAAAAAAGTTTTTTGTTTTTTTAAATTTACACTACTGTTACAACATATATGAGTGGTGGCACTGTGGGCAAGTGGGCCTGGCACACACGCTGGCAGGCAGGCAACTGCAATTAGATTACACAACCAGACTGATGTTTCACAGTCAAAAAAGTTTTTTTTTTTAAATTTACACTACTGTTACACCAGATACGAGTGGTGGCACTGGGCAAGTGGGCCTGGCACACACGCTGGCAGGCAGGCAACTGCAATTAGATTACACTAGCAGACTGATGTTTCACATTCAAAAAAGTTTTTATTTTTATATTTACACTACTGTTACACCAGATATGAGTGGTGGCACTGGGCAAGTGGGCACAGTATACGCTGTAAGCCTGGCACACACGCTGGCAGGCAGGCAACCGCAATTAGATTACACTAGCAGACTGATGTTTCACAGTCAAAAAAGTTTTTTTTTTAAATTTACACTACTGTTACAACAGATATGAGTGGTGGCACTGGGCAAGTGAGAACAGTATACCCTGTCAGCCTGGCACACACGCTGGCAGGCAGGCAACTGCAATTAGATTACACAACCAGACTGATGTTTCACAGTCAAAAAGTTTTTTAAAAAAAATTTACACTAATGTTACACCAGATATGAGTGGTGGCACTGGGCAAGTAGGCACAGTATTTACTGTGAGCCTGGCACACATGCTGGCAGGCAGGCAACTGCAATTAGATTACACTAGCAGACTGATGTTTCACAGTCAAAAAAGTTTTTTGTTTTAAATTTACACTACTGTTACACCAGATATGAGTGGTGGCACTGGGCAAGTGGGCCTGGCACACACGCTGGCAGGCAGGCAACTGAAATTAGATTACACTAGCAGACTGATGTTTTACAGTCAAAAAAGTTTTGTTTTCTTTAAATTTACACTACTGTTTGTTGCACCAGATATGAGTGGTTGCACTGGGCAAGTGGGCCTGGCACACACGCTGGCAGGCAGGCAACTGCAATTAGATTACACAAGCAGACTGATGTTTCACAGTCAAAAAAGTTTTTTTTTTTAAATTTACACTAATGTTACAGCAGATATGAGTGGTGGCACTGGGCAAGTGTGGTGGCACTGGGCAAGTGGGCACAGTATACCATGTAAGCCTGGCACACACGCTGGCAGGCAGGCAACTGCAATTAGATTACACTAGCAGACTGATGTTTCACAGTCAAAAAATTTTTTTTTGTTTAAATTTACACTACTGTGAAACCAGATATGAGTGGTGGCACTGGGCAAGTGGGCCTGGCACACACGCTGGCAGGCAGGCAACTGCAATTAGATTACACTAGCAGACTGATGTTTAACAGTCAAAAAAAATTTTTTTTTTAAATTTACACTACTGTTTGTTACACCAGATATGAGTGGTGGCACTGGGCAAGTGGGCCTGGCACACACGCTGGCAGACAGGCAACCGCAATTAGATTACACTAGCAGACTGATGTTTCACAGTCAAAAAAGTTTTTTTTTTAAATTTACACTACTGTTACAACAGATATGAGTGGTGGCACTGGGCAAGTGAGAACAGTATACCCTGTCAGCCTGGCACACACGCTGGCAGGCAGGCAACTGCAATTAGATTACACAACCAGACTGATGTTTCACAGTCAAAAAGTTTTTTTAAAAAAATTTACACTAATGTTACACCAGATATGAGTGGTGGCACTGGGCAAGTAGGCACAGTATTTACTGTGAGCCTGGCACACATGCTGGCAGGCAGGCAACTGCAATTAGATTACACTAGCAGACTGATGTTTCACAGTCAAAAAAGTTTTTTGTTTTAAATTTACACTACTGTTACACCAGATATGAGTGGTGGCACTGGGCAAGTGGGCCTGGCACACACGCTGGCAGGCAGGCAACTGAAATTAGATTACACTAGCAGACTGATGTTTCACAGTCAAAAAAGTTTTGTTTTCTTTAAATTTACACTACTGTTTGTTACACCAGATATGAGTGGTGGCACTGGGCAAGTGGGCCTGGCACACACGCTGGCAGGCAGGCAACTGCAATTAGATTACACAAGCAGACTGATGTTTCACAGTCAAAAAAGTTTTTTTTTTTAAATTTACACTAATGTTACAGCAGATATGAGTGGTGGCACTGGGCAAGTGTGGTGGCACTGGGCAAGTGGGCACAGTATACCATGTAAGCCTGGCACACACGCTGGCAGGCAGGCAACTGCAATTAGATTACACTAGCAGACTGATGTTTCACAGTCAAAAAATTTGTTTTGGTTTAAATTTACACTACTGTTAAACCAGATATGAGTGGTGGCACTGGGCAAGTGGGCCTGGCACACACGCTGGCAGGCAGGCAACTGCAATTAGATTACACTAGCAGACTGATGTTTAACAGTCAAAAAATTTTTTTTTTTTAAATTTACACTACTGTTTGTTACACCAGATATGAGTGGTGGCACTGGGCAAGTGGGCCTGGCACACACGCTGTTAGCCAGGAAACTGCAATTAGATTACACTAGCAGACTGATGTTTCACAGTCAAAAAAGTTTTTTTTTTTAAATTTACACTACTTTTACAACAGATATGAGTGGTGGCACTAGGAAAGTGGGCCTGGCACACACTCTGGCAGGCAGGCAACTGCAATTAAATTACACTAGCAGACTGATGTTTCACAGTCAAAAAGTTTTTTTTTAAATTTACACTAATGTTACACCAGATATGAGTGGTGGCACTGGGCAAGTGGGCACAGTATATGCTGTGAGTCTGGCACACACGCTGGCAGGCAGGCAACTGCAATCAGATTACACTAGCAGACTGATGTTTAACAGTCAAAAAAGTTTTTTGTTTTTTTAAATTTACACTACTGTTACAACAGATATGAGTGGTGGCACTGGGCAAGTGGGCACAGTATACACTGTGAGCCTGGCACACTCGCTGGCAGGCAGGCAACTGCAATTAGATTACACAAGCAGACTGATGTTTCACAGTCAAAAAATATATTTTTTTTAAATTTACACTACTGTTACAACATATATGAGTGGTGGCACTGTGGGCAAGTGGGCCTGGCACACACGCTGGCAGGCAGGCAACTGCAATTAGATTACACAAGCAGACTGATGTTTCACAGTCAAAAAAGTTTTTTTTTTTTTTTTAATTTACACTAATGTTACACCAGATATGAGTGGTGGCACTGGGCAAGTGGCCACAGTATATGCTGTGAGCCTGGCACACACGCTGGCAGGCAGGCAATTGCAATTAGATTACACTAGCAGACTGATGTTTAACAGTCAAAAAAGTTTTTTTTTTTTAAATTTACACTACTGTTACAACAGATATGAGTGGTGGCACTGTGGGCAAGTGGGCCTGGCACACACGCTGGCAGGCAGGCAGGCAACTGCAATTAGATTACACAGGAAAAAAAAAAAGCAGCCATAAAAAGGGCTTTTTGGGGTGCTGTCCTTACAGCAGAGATCAGATGAGTCCTTCTGGACTGTAGTGGACGCTGAATACACTAGCCTAGCTATTAATTTCTCTTTTAAATCAGCAGAAGCTACTGTCCCTCCTCTCACTAAGAAAGCAGCTTCCGAATGAATCTAAAATGGCTGCTGTCCAGGAGCTGGGAGGGTCTGGGAGGGAGGGTCTGCTGCTGATTGGCTGGAATGTGTCTGCAGACTGTGAGATACAGGGTCAAAGTTTACTCAATGATGACGAATAGTAAGCGGATCGAACATTGCATATGTTTGCCCGCCGTTGCGAACGCGAACAAGCTATGTTCGCCGGGAACTATTCACTGACGAACTATTCGGGACATCACTAATCTTCAATGGGGTAGTGTTAGGTTTTTTAAGGGGGGATTGGGTGGGTTTTAGAGTAGGGGGGTGTGTGGTGGGTTGTAATGTTGGGGGAGGTCTTTTCTTTTACAGATAAAAGAGCTGATTACTTTGGGGCAATGCCCCGCAAGACGCCCTTTTAAGGGCTCGTAAAAGAGCTGATTACTTTTGTAATTTAGTATAGGGTAGGGAATTTTATTATTTTGGGGGCTTTTTATTTTATTAGGGGGCTTAGATTAGGTGTAATTAGATTAAAATTCTTGTAATATTTTTTTATTTTTTGTAATTTAGTGTTTGTTTTTTGTAATATAGTTTAGTTTATTTAATTGTATTTTAGTTTAGATCATTGTAGGTAATTTATTTAATTAATTTATTGATAGTGTAGTGTTAGGTGTATTTGTAATTTAGGTTAGGAATAGGATTTATTTTACAGGTAATTTTTTGTAATTTTTTTAACTAGGTAGCTTTTAAATAGTTATTAACTATTTAATAGCTATTGTACCTAGTTAAAATAAATACAAAGTTGCCTGTAAAATACATATAAATCCTAAAATAGCTACAATGTAATTATTAATTATATTGTAGCTATTGTAGGGTTTATTTTATAGGTTAGTATTTAGTTTTAAAGATGAATCATTTATTTAATTATAGTAAATTTATTTAGATTTCTTTAAATTATATTTAATTAAGGGGGGTGTTAGGGTTAGGGTTAGACTTAGGTTTAGGGGTTAATAACTTTATTATAGTAGCGGCGACATTGGGGCGGCAGATTAGGGGTTAATAATTGTAGGTAGGTGGCGGCAATGTTAGGGAGGGCAGATTAGGGGTTAATAAAATTTATTATAGTGTTTGCGAGGCGGGAGTACGGCGGTTTAGGGGTTAATACATTTATTATAGTGGCAGCAATGTCCGGTCAGCAGATTAGGGGTTAATACGTGTAGGTAGGTGGCGGCCACGTTGGGGGTGGAAGATTATAAATATAATGTAGGTGTCGGCGATGTTAGGGGCAGCAGATTAGGGGTTCATAGGGATAATGTAGGTGGCAGCGGTGTACGGAGCAGCAGATTAGGGGTTAATAATATAATGTAGGTGTCGGCGATGTCGGGGGCGGCAGATTAGGGGTTAATAAGTGTAAGGTTAGGGGTGTTTAGACTCAGGGTTCATGTCAGGGTGTTAGGTGTAGACTTAGAAATTGTTTCCCCATAGGAAACAATGGGGCTGCGTTAGGAGCTGAACGCTGCTTTTTTGCAGGTGTTAGGTTTTTTTTTCAGCCAGCTCAGCCCCATTGTACGTTTTTCCAGCTTAGCGCTACCATAAGCAACGCTGGTATTGAGGTGAGAAGTGGAGCTAAATTTTGCTCAACGCTCACTTTTCTGAGGCTAACGCAGCCATTCAGAAAGCTCGTAATACCAGCGTTGTTTAAAGGGAGCGCTGGAAAAAAAGGAGCGTTAACTCATAATCTAGGCGTATATTGTAGCTAGATTAGGGTTTATTTTATAGGTAATTATTTAGTTTTAAATATGAATTATTTAGGTATTAATTGTAATATTTATTTAGATTTATTTTAATTATATTAAAGTTAGTGGATGTTAGGGTTAGACTTAGGGTTAGGTTTAGGGGTTAATAACTTTAGTATAGTTGCGGCAGTGAAGTTGGGGGCATCAGATTAGGGGTTAATAATATTTAACTCGTTTTTGTGATGTGGGAGTGTGGCAGTTTCGGGGTTAATATATTTATTATATAGGCAGTGATGTCTGAAGTGGCAGATTAGGGGTTAATAATTTTATTTTAGTGTGTGCGATGCGGGAGGGCCTCGGTTTAGGGGTTAATAGGTAGTTTATGGGTGTTAGTGTAATTTGTAACAGTTTATTTATAAGTTTTATGGTACAGATTTGTAGCGCAAAACCGCTCACTTTTTGGTCGGACAGGCAAACTCGTAATACCGACGCTATGGAAGTCCTATTGAAAAAGGACTTTTTGAACGGTGCAGTAGGTACATTGCGTTACGGCCAAAAAGGTGTGAGGTACAGCAATATCTACAAGACTCGTAATAGCAGCGGTAGTGAAAAATAGCCATAACGCTGCTTTTTCCCTCATACCTCACAACTCGTAATCTAGCCGTATGATTTTGTGCTAAAATGTAGCAGGAATAAAATTTTCAATTATAAATTTTCTAGACACATATCTGTTAGCCATCTCAGCACTCCACCACTGAATATGTAAATTAACTTATTATTAAGAAATCTCTTTTTTTGATAGGGTAGAGATTTAACTTAAAATAGTATAAGAAATGTATTGGGTGATCAGCAGGCAAGAGGTACTTTAATTTGGGGGGGGGGGGGACGTGTCTGGGAGGTTTAATGATAAGGTCGTAATGTTATGTGGGCCGGGATATTTTTTCTTTTTTTTTCCCTTTTCCTTTCCTTTCTCCTCTCCTTTTCCTTTCCCTTTAAAAAAAATCTGAGAAAAGGATAACGGAAACAGTATTATTATTATATGGCTTATTAGGAAACAGATCTCTCTTGGGCTCAATATGAAACAAATATACCGTAGAAAAAGAGGGCTGACAAATAAAATCCATTATCTAATATTTAAACCATTAGACATGTAACAGCTATGTGTAGTAATCTGGGTTATTGCCTGGAGTATAAGTGTTAAGGTAAGGACGGGAGTAGGAACATATGACTAGTAAGGTGTAGAAGGATAATTAAACCCCAATGACAGGAGAGTTGTGTCTATATATAGGTGGGGAATTAAACTACTGCAATAGAATTAGTTGTATGTGAGCTCCTTGAACCCAGCCAGTGAAGCAGGGTCACTTTTTTTATCATATTGGCTCAAAGTAGAGTACATGTGTCATGCTAGCTGAATACCGTAGCCATTCTAGTCTGAAGTAAAATAAATGTGTCATGCAAACTATATGACTATGGGAGGTAATATTATATAGGGTCATATTAGCAAGGTGTAGGATGCATGTGCCAAAAGACATAGACTAGACATAGTAGGATAAAGTAATATCATGTCAGGTGGTAGTTACATAGAGACCGCATTTGGGCTACTGGGAGATAAGAGTTTTAGTATCTGATGGTAATTATAGAATAAATATGAACATGAGCCAGGAATTTAGACATTAACAGTGAGTGAGATCAGGAGTTACAGACAGTAAAATGCTACGTTGTTGTTGCCCGAAGCTGATTTGTAGCTTAAGAGATGTTAACTGGGTACCATGAGGTCACTTGTACCATTGTACCATAGTAGTATCTTAGATACTAATGATGTTTATATTCAGCAGAGATTAGCTATGTCAGAGAATTGTAAAAGTCTAACCCCATTAGGGCCAAGGATATACCAGAGAATAAGATTATTAAGATTGACATAATAATATATGAGCATTTCACACAAATAAAATTATTATCAGTATTGGTTTCCCCAGTGAATCCACCAGTCAAAACACTTAACCATATTGAGGAGTATAGCAGACAACTTAGGTCACAAAGTCTGCTGCATAGAATTCCTGTTTGTATATACAAAGCTATATTATGTTTACTGGGTTATTAAAATGTAATAGGTAGAGACATCTGAATAATGAGTACTGCTATTACAGAAGTTAGGCTTAGCGATATTCTGTACCTTAGCTATTAGGTGAATAAATCCTGACTATATAGTTTATATAGGGCAGTGCAAACTTAATCGTTATAATTGGGGTTAGCTGAAAGTTCTAAGAATCCAATATGGGCATCAGGTCTTCATCATTGTTCAGAACAGGATCGGACACTAACCAGTCACTTTTTTAAGAAGCTGACAGAATATTAGGATACCACTGATATATTGCAGGCAACTGACCACTTCATAGCACAAAGTGATGTCGACTAAAGATAATGGAGCTAGTTAGCAGACTAATATATATAATTCTTAGGGTAAGTCTAATATACGACTGCAGGTAAAGTACATTGGTAGATAAGATAATTGAATGTGGGGTTGGTATGTCATTGAGTATATAACAGCAGGATTACCATATAGCAACTGCCTAGGTAAGATTGAGGGACCTTAAAGAGATATTTAGCGCTGCCATGTTGCACCTCAGTCAGAAAAAATATATATTATTCAAGGAGAACTCAGGGTCTATTTGCCTGTGCTTATATAGGGTGATAATTATAACTAGGTGGTACATGGTCTTACATTTGAGAGCACCTAGAAACTTGGACATACTAAATACATGTGTAGTCACATTTGTGGCTCAGTGAGATAAGGCCCATTCATAAAAAAACAAAAAAACCTGTGGGTCTAAGTGTATAGAAATAAAGAGTAATGGAATATATCAGGGGCCTTGTGTAGGTGGTTACCTAGATTGATCTTGCATTCTATTGGCTGATTGGAACAGCCAATAGAATGCAAGCTCGATCCTATTGGCTGATTGGATCAGCCAATAGGATTGAACTTCAATTCTATTGGCTGATTGCATCAGACAATAGGATTTTTCCTACCTTAATTCCGATTGGCTGATAGAATTCTATCAGCCAATTGGAATTCAAGGGACGCCATCTTGGATGACGTCATTTAAAGGAACCGTCATTCGTCGGGTAGTCGTCGGTCTGGATGGATGCTGTAATTTAGTATAGGGCAGGACTTTTTTTATTTTGGGGGGCTTTTTTATTTTATTAGGGGGATTAGATTAGGTGTAATTAGTTTAAAATCCTTGTAAATTGTATTATTTTCTGTAATTTAGTGTTTTTTTTGTACTTAATTTAATTGTAGTGTAGTGTTAGGTGTAATTGTAACTTAGGTTAGGTTTTTTTAGGGTTAGAGTTAGACTTAGATTTAGGGGTTAATAAATTTAATATAGTGGCTGCGGTGTAGGGGGGGCAGATTAGGGGTTACTAAATATAATGTAGGTGGCGGTGGGCTCCGGGAGCGGCGGTTTAGGGGTTAAACACTTTGTTTAGTTGCGGCGGGGTCTGGGAGCGGCAGGATAGGGGTTAATAACTTTATGTAGGTGGCGGCGGTATAGGGGCGGCAGATCAGGGGTTAATATGTATAATGTAGGTGATGGTGGGCTCTGGGAGTGGCGGTTTAGGGGTTAATAACTTTATTTAGTTGTGGGGGGGCTCCGGGAGCGGCGGTTTAGGGTTTAATGACTTTATTTAGTTGCGGGGGGTCCGGGAGCGGCGGTATAGGGGGTAAAACAGAATAGTATAGTGTGGGTGCTTAGTGACAGGGTAGCAATAAAGCTGTAAAAATGCCGAAGAGCAGCGAGATAGATGACTGTTAGTTAATAACTGTCCGCTGCTCATCGCTCCGTACTTGGTGCGCAGCTTTTTGACAGCTTTTTTGATCATTTTGGAGAGCGTATTCAGGTCCACGGCAGCGAGGTTAGGCGAACTTAGGCGAGCGTATTGGGGCCATTGAATGCAGGTAAGTTCACGGCTTGATAACTAGAGGCCTATGTGTTAACTGTAAGCCCAATAATGAAATCATGGATTTGTAGCAGTATACCCACTTAAGGCTCAAAAATATAACAGGTAATATAACAAACAATATTGGTGAAATAATGGGTAAACATCTAAGGTGAAAAAGAACACAAAATAAGAACACACAAGAAACCCCTCATTGTGAGTTATAGCAGGTATCAACGTTCCAGGAGTCCACCATATCCACTAGCAGAACATGTCCATAGTGTCAGCCTATGCCCTCCTTTAGTAACTGAGAATTACAATTAATAGGGCTTGTGGTGTAGATAGCATTGATATTCGACCTGCCTGTAATGATAATAGTAGTGCTCAGGCAGCCCAAGTGTAAGGACTTTTTCTCTAGCATGGGTATGTCAAAGTCAGAACTGCCTGAGAGACGCTTGTACATTGGTAATGAGTGTTTCACCGTATTACCCCTGGTCAGTGGAGCTGGAGGTTGCAGTCCCCAAACCCAGCTTTTTGTTGTAGCTACAGCCTTAGGATTACCTGTTTCATGCTCTCTGCAAGCCGGTAACTCACTTGCGGTGCTCAATTCCATCATATGATTTTTCCCTCTGCCACCCGTGAGCTCTATTGTGGCATTCAGAGACTCTCATGGGTTAGACTTTTCAGCGGTGGGACAATGTTGAGAGCCACCCAAGAGAATGGAGACAGCAGGACTGTGTAGCAGATAGTGAGATTCAGCAGGCAAGGAAAGTATAGCTAGGAGCTCCGCTGTACTTTCTAGCTTTTCAGATGGGGTGCTGCAAATCTCTCTAACGAAGTCCCATTCCTCTGCGAGCACTGCATGGAGCTTAAGGAAATGATCATCAAGTTTGGCCTTCATTTCCTGTAAGAGTAGAAGAGCTGCCGCCTTCATTTTGAATATGACTTTTATCAGCCGCTATTTGAGTGTTTTTCAGCATATTAAGATCCTGTCACCGCTATTCCAGCACCAATGTTATTAAATGCTGTTATGATAGCTAGCCTTGACATTGGAGTAAGCTTACTTTACCCGGCGAACTGGGGAGGAGGTTGGGGTGGATAGTACAGGGCCACCTCACCTTCTCAACTGTCCGGATTAGGACTCCTGATTGCGCAATTTCCTCAATATTGGTTGCTATTGATGTAGGATAGTTACATAGTGTGGTATCAAAGTAGTTGAGTCCAAAGTTTGTGGTAGATGTTTAGATAATCGGCAGATTATTCATCAGCTTTAGGAGCTTCTGTTTTTATGATCAATCATGGCTGTCGCCCGGACACGCCCCACGCTCCAAAGTATTATTTTCATTACCAGTGTTGTATACTAACTCACAGCCAGATTACGAGTTTTGTTTGCTATAGGTAAATTAATGACCGCAGCTTTTTCTGCGGTATTTCACTCCCTATAGCGCTGGTATTATAAGTTTTAAAAAAAACAGGCATTTGCGGGCGATATGGCAGCATTGAGCTCCATAACACACCCAAATACCAGCGCTGCTTTGACATGCTCGATCACAATTTCCCCATAGGCTTCAATGGGGAGAGCCGGCAAAAAAAAAGCCTAACACCTGCAATAACGGAGCGTAAAGCTCCGTAACGCAGCCCCATTAAAGTTTATGGGGGAAAAAATGTACGTTTACACCTAACACCCTAACATAAACTCCGAGTCTAAACTCCCCTAATCTGCTGCCCCCAACATCGCCGCCACCTACATTACTGTTATTAACCCCTAATCTGCTGCCCCAACATCGCTGTCACCTACATTATTGTTATTAACCCCCTAATCTGCTGCCCCCAACATCGCCACTACCTACATTACTGTTATAAACCCCTAATCTGCTGCCCCCAACATCGCCGCTACCTACATTACTGTTATAAACCCCTAATCTGCTGCCCCCAACATCACTGCAACCTACATTACTGTTATTAACCCCTAACCTGCCGCCCCCAATCTCGTTGCCACCTAACTACAGTTATATTGTATCTAGCTAATGTTTTATTTTTATTTCACAGGTATTTTTGTATTTATTTTAACTAGGTTGATTAGTTAGTAAATAGTTATTAACTATTTACTAACTACCTAGTAAAAATAAATACAAATTTACCTGTGAAATAAAACCTAACCTATCTTACAGTTAAATCTAACATTACATTAAAATTAAATAAATTACATTAATGAAATACAATTAACTAATTCACAAAAAAAACACTAAGTTAAACAAAATAAAAAAGAAATTTTCAAATATTTAAACTAATTACACCTAATCTAATAGCCCTATCAAAATAAAAAAGGCCCCCAAAATAATAAAACCCATAGCCTAAACTAAACTGCCAATAGCCTTAAAAGGGCCTTTTGTGGGGCATTGCCCCAAAGATATCAGCTCTTTTACCTGACAAATAAAAATGCAAACAACCCCCCAACAGTAAAACCCACCACCCACACAACCAACCCCCCAAATGAAAACCTACCTAAAACCTAAGCTCCCCATTGCCCTGAAAAGGATCAGCCAATAGGATTGAAGCTCAATCCTATTGGCTGATTGCATCAGCCAATAGGATTTTTTACCCTTTAATTCCGATTGGCTGAAAGAATTCTATCAGTCAATCGGAATTCAAGGGACGCCATTTTGGATGACGTCCCTTAAAGGGAACCTTCAGTGTACGGCTGGGATCGTATGAAGAGGATGCTCAGTGCCGGATGTCTTGAAGAAGGAGCCCCTCTTGAAGATAGAAGACGCCGTCTGGATGAAGACTTCTGCCCGTCTGGAGGACAACTTCTTGCCGCTTGGATGAAGACTTCTCCCGGCTTTGTTGAAGACTTCTTGTCGCTTGGATGAAGACTTCTCCCGGCTGAATGAGGATGGATGTCCGGTCTTCCAAAACTGTAAGTGGATCTTCGGGGGTTAGTGTTAGGTTTTATTAAGGGTTTATTGGGTGGGTTTTATTTTTAGCTTAGGGTTTGGGCAATGTAAAAGAGCTGAATGCCCTTTCAAGGACAATGCCCATCCAAATGCCCTTTCCAGGGCAAAGGGGAGCTTAGGTTTTTTTAGGTAGCTGATTTCTTTGGGGCAATGCCACGCAAAAGGTCATTTTAAGGGCTATTGGCAGTTTAGTTTAGGCTAGGGATTTTATTATTTTGAGGAGGCTTTTTTATTTTGATAGTGCTATTAGATTAGGTGCAATTAGTTTAAATATTTGATCATTTCTTTTTTATTTTGTGTAATTTAGAGTTTTTTTTGTAATTTAGTTAATTGTATTTCATTAATGTAATTTATTTAATTTTAGTGTAATGTTAGGTTTAACTGTAAGACAGGTTAGGTTTTATTTCACAGGTAAATTTGTATTTATTTTTACTAGGTAGTTAGTAAATAGTTAATAACTATTTAATAACTATTCTACCTAGTTAAAATAAATACAAACTTACCTGTGAAATAAAAATAAAAGCTAAGCTAGATACAATATAACTATTAGTTTCATTGTAGTTAGCTTAGGTTTTATTTTACAGGTATTTCGTTTTAAATATGAATAATTTAGGTATTAATTGTAATTTTTATTTGGAATTATTTTAATTATGTTAAAGTTAGTGGGTGTTAGGGTTACGTTAGGGTTAGGTTTAGGGGTTAATAACTTTAGTATAGTGGTGGCAACATTGGTGGCAGCAGATTAGGGGTTAATAATATTTAACTAGTGTTTGCGATGCGGGAGTACAGCGGTTTAGGGGTTAAAATGTGTTTATAGTGGCGGCGATGTCTGGAGCGGCAGATTAGGGGTTAATAATTTTATTTGCGATGCGGGAGGGCCTCGGTTTAGGGGTTAATAGGTAGTTTATGGGTGTTAGTGTACTTTGTAACACTTTAGTTATCAGCAAATACCATATGGTTATAAAAATAAAAATAAAAAATCTAAGCCAATGTGGCTAAATAAAAATGTGTTAAGAGAAATTAGGAAAAAACGTAGGGCATACCATATTTATAAGGTATGTAACAAAGCATTATTATTATCAGGTATTTGTAGAGCGCCAACAGATTCCGCAGCGCTGATGCAAAAAAGCAATCAAATTAGCCAAAATTGAAAACGAAAAATTAATTGTGAAGGATTCTAAGTCTAACCCTAAAAGGTTCTTTAAGTAAATAAATAGCAAAACAATCTAAGAAGGGCAATATAGGTAGATTAAAATGCGTGGAGGGTAGCATGATTAACAGTGACAGGGAGAAGGCTGAGTTACTAAACCAGTTTTTTTCTTCAGTATACACAAGAGAAGAACCAATGGATGATAGTTTGGAACAAAATAGAACATGCCAGTCCATACCATTAACTGGGTTATGTATAGAGGATATCAGGAATAAATTGGATAATATTAAGGTAAATAAAACTCCAGGCCCAGATGGAATACACCCAAGGGTGTTAAGGAAGTTAGCACTGTTATAGACAAACCTCTACTCTTAAATTTTTCAAAAATCATTATCCTCAGGCATAGTACCCCAGGGCTGGTGTAAAGCTGATGTGATGCCACTCTTCAAAAAGGGAAGCAGGGCTGATCCAGGAAGCCATAGACCAGTTAGTCTGACATCAATAGTGGAGAAAATATTTGAAGGTATTATAAAGGATTATATCGATGAGCATATTCGTGTAAACAAGATTATGATCAGCACGGTTTTATGAGAAATAGATCATGTCAAACTAATCTAATTAGATTCTATGAGGAAGTTAGGAAAAATATACATAAAGGGGAATCAGTTGATGTGATATACTTAGATTTTGCAAAGGCATTTGATACAGTGCCACATGAGAGATTAATGCACAAAATTAAGGGACTGGGGGATAGCTGAAAATGTTAGCTCAAGGATAAATAACTGGATAAAAGATAGGGAGCAAAGAGTAGTAGTGAATGGATCATACTCAGATTGGACAAAGGTAATCAGTGGCGTCCCCCAGGGACCAGTACTGGGCCCTGTTCTTTTTAATATTTTTATAAATGACTTGGAGCAAGGATTAAATAGCGACATCTCTATTTTTGCAGATGATACTAAGTTAAGTAAGGTCATTAGGTCAGAGCAGGATTAACTTTCGTTACAAAGGGATCTGCAAAAATTAGAAGTATGGGCAGGTAAATGGAAAATTAGATTTAATATGGGAATATGTTGTCGATGTACAAGAGGCACATCGACAACATATTGCTTATTTTGAGAGGGAGTGCTGAAAGCTTGCAAGTGTGGTTCAAAGGAGTTCAACAACACTGACACAACCATTAGGTTCAAAAGGTTGTTCAGTGAACACCAAATTGAATTCTTGGACCTACTAATTGCAAAGGGACATATGTGACTGGATACAACTTTGTACTCCAAGCCCACAGATCGTAATTCCTTACTGATGTCTAACAGTTGCCATGCCCCATCTCTTGTTAGAGGTATAATTAAATCACAGAATATTAGAGCTATTAGAGTTATTAGAAAACAATTCTAGAAGAGAGAAGGGGGAGTCACAAATACAAGAGATGCAAAACAGATTTGTGAAGAGGGGAAACTCACCAACTGTCTTAGAAGTGGTAAAGGAACAAATTAAAGATGTCATGCAGGAGAGACTGCTATGTAAGTAAACAAGACAGCAAAACACCAAGAATAATATTATCTTTATCACCACCTTTGTCCCCAACACCTCTAAGGTCGGCAGTCCTTAAAAGAACATTGGCATATTCTACTCTCGGATCCCAAACTGAAGTTTGCTAAGGACACTAAACCGATAGTAGGATATAGACGTAACACAAATCTTAGAGATATTTTGGTCATCTCAGATCCCATTAGATGCTATACAGATGAGGATCAAAAGACAACACGCAAAGAGTGCTTTCTGTGCCCTAACTGTACCACGTGCAATGGAATGATAGCCACCAAAAGGTTTAACCATCCGCATGGCAATCAGAGATACACCATAAACCATTCTATCACATGTACCACTACACATGTGGTTTATATATTGATTTGTCCATGTGGTCTATATTACGTGGGGAAGGCCCAGGGTACTATCTGAGAAAGAATGGCCAACCATCAAATGGCTATAAGACAGGCCATAAAGAAAGGAGAATCCGAACAACCAGTAGCACGTCACTGGTTGTTGGCTAAACCTCCAGTATCTTTGATCAAATTGATCCTTATTGACCACATTCCTAAACTACCACATAGTGGGGATAGAAGCAAACTGCTTCTAAGGAAAGAAGCAGATTGAATGTTTAGGCTAGACACCATATACCCCAAGGGACTGAATTATTTGCCTGATTTTGGTGCATTGATGTAATGTGTCATTGTAATGTGTCATTGTTGTAATGGGGGACTGGTTGGTTGTGGATGGGGATTGGATGGGGGTTGTCTCCCGTCTCTTGATGGGATTTATATCCCTAACCATAGTCGATGGTATAAGTGGTTGAATGCGCAGATTACTTGTAGTTTGCGTGTTCACCACAATACCCCCTAGACCAAACATAGAGTTCCCCTTATATGTGACAGAAGCACACAGCATCTGTAAATGGTACTGTAATGTCCTTATTTGTATTAACACAATGTGATTACTAACGAGTAAGATGAGTTTCAAATGTGGAGTAATGACTAGTAATTGTGTTGCTCAATGCTATATGTCTTTAGATGTAGTATGAACCCTCTAACAAGATTTATACAATCATAAAGATTAAGATACCTAATTGTTGCCTATCCTTCAAGTATTAAAATTGAGTTTCATTATCACTGTATTGTCTGTTTTGAGATTGGAAATATGTTTATCAGGTAATGTTTGTTCATACTTATTAGTTGCCTTGATTCTCAGATCTACATTGCTGTGGTATAGGCATAATTGACATGAGAATACATGCACTAAAATACACGTGTGTTATTGTAAACAAAAGTCAAGGAAGTGACAACTTGTGTGACATAGTTCCGTAAGGACCAGAAACCAGAAGTGATGTAATTTCCGGTACTAAGGAGTGTAAACACAGATAGTGAGAGATTACACACGAACACAAAAATATATAAGTATGAAATAGTAAGAGGATATTATTTATGTCACAATTTAATGTTGCTCTAAATGTTGATGGGTTATTTATTATGGGGGTACCCTGCATGTGAAAGTGTTTATATATAAAAGATACATATTAATGTGCACTAGATACCCGGAAGTAAATGTTGTCAACTTCCAGGGTCACACTAGCCTATACCGGAAATGATGTAGACTTGGCGCTCTTTCTGACAGGAAGAAGAAGGTATCTGTTTGTTTTTCACTGTATTTAAGCACAGTTTTTGTGTGTATTATATGTTCTGAAGAAGGGGAGTTTTATTCCCCGAAACGTCAATAAATTTGACTTTTTGAGGACTTCCGGTGGGCGGGAGCTGGCGAAAGACGCAGACTAAGGAGCTCCGATCTTACACCCCATATACCGATACAAAAATGGTAATATTATGCCCGAAACACCACTTTCCTTGGCAGGGGGGACACCTAACCCAGACATCGTATGGCAAGGAGAGGTAACAGCTACTCCCCCACCGCCAAGCATCTGTAAATAGGAGTACGGAACACCGGGGAAAGTGGAGTGAGAGCTCTCCCATCGCAGGGATGAAAAAAGCTCTTAAACTCAGGTGTCGAGTAGCATCAGCAGACAGACACAGCTTCCACTTACTGAGAGCCCTCAAATAAACATCAGGTCATTAGCGGTGTATGCAGTGCCCGCCATCTTGTTATGCACACAGTTACAATTTCACGGCCCGGAACATATTGTTTACATCTCTAGTGAGACACAGCCCGTACAGGACTTGATATAACACTTTGGGCTAGACACCCTTCAGTTCTACTTGTTGCCCCTGACAAAGTGGTGCTTATTGTTATTAAGGGTACCGGGCTAAGGGCTGCAGCTGCTCCACGTGGCTCACATTTGAATAACAGTGAGTACAGGAAATTACAGAGGGTTAAACTGGGCGAGCTCTGATTTGAAGACACATATTGGTGGGGAGGTGAAGCAACATAACTGACCATATAAGCAGGACTGTCTGTCAGTTAGCTTACAAGTGAGATATTTATACCCTCCTAAGAGACATTTAGATTCAAATTTTCCTGAGGAATTGAGGGTGGAGGGATAACGGACACTACATCATCACAGAGCTATTGAATGTTCACTCTTTATAATTACTAAACCTGTAAGTAACATACATAGTAACATAGTAGATAAGGTTGAAAAAAGACTGAAGTCCATCGAGTTCAACCTATACAAATCTAAAATACTTTCAAAAAGCTCCAGTTAAGCTTAAATAACCCCATTGAAATGTGACCCATTTAATACTAGCAATCATATCCATGAATTTTGTTTATATACAGAAATTTATCCAGACTATTTTTAAATGTATCTATGGTATTGGCATTCACTACCTCCTTTGGTAATGAGTTCCACAATTTTATTGCTCTTACAGTGAAAAAACGTTTCTGTTGCAGGAGATTAAATCTCCTTTCCTCCAACCTTAAATTATGACCTCTTGTCAGAAACAATTTTCTTGGAATAAACAGAGCTTCTGCCATCTCTGTATATGGGCCTTGAATATATTTATATAAAGTAATCATGTCACCTCTCAAGCGCCTTTTTTCTAAAGAAAACAGACCCAGTTTGGCTAGCCTCTCCTCATAGGTTAATTTCTCCAATCCCCTTATTAGCTTTGTGGCACTTCTCTGAACTTTTTCTAGTTCTGCAATATCTTTTTTAGCAATCGGTCCCCAGAACTGCACTCCAAACTCAAGGTGAGGTCTTACCAGGGCTTTATATAATGACAGAATTATGCTTTCCTCCCTTGAATCAATGCCTCTTTTAATACATGCTAGTATCTTATTAGCCTTTGAAGCTGCTGCCCTGCATTGTGCACCCATCTTTAGCTTGTTATCTATTACTACTCCCAAATCCCTTTCCTCCTGTGTTTGGCTAAGTCTTGTCCCATTTAAAAAATACGTAGCCTGCTTATTTTTACTTCCAAAATGTAGAACCTTTTTTTTTTTTTTCCGTATTAAATCTCATTTTCCATTCACTTGCTCATAGTTCTAATTTTAGCAAATCCCTTTGTAAAGAGAGTTAGTCCTGCTCTG
This sequence comes from Bombina bombina, assembly GCF_027579735.1. Lineage (NCBI taxonomy): Eukaryota > Metazoa > Chordata > Amphibia > Anura > Bombinatoridae > Bombina > Bombina bombina. The sequence goes on along the minus strand of NC_069509.1, from coordinate 12,418,492 downwards.
ACCTAATGACCTTACTTAACTTAGTATCATCTGCAAAAATAGAGATGTCGCTATTTAATCCTTGCTCCAAGTCATTTATAAATATTAAAAAGAACAGGGCCCAGTACTGATCCCTGGGGGACGCCACTGATTACCTTTGTCCAATCTGAGTATGATCCATTTACTACTACTCGTTGCTCCCTATCTTTTATCCAGTTATTTATCCATGAGCTAACATTTTCAGCTATTCCCAGTCCCTTAATTTTGTGCATTAATCTCTCATGTGGCACTGTATCAAATGCCTTTGCAAAATCTAAGTATATCACATCAACTGATTGCCCTTTATCTATATTTTTACTTACTTCCTCGTAGAATCTAATTATATTAGTTTGACATGATCTATTTCTCCTAAAGCCATGCTGATTAGAACTCATAATCTTGTTTACACGAATATGCTCATCAATATAATCCCTTCAAATATCTTCCCCACTATTGATGTCAGACTAACTGGTCTATAGCTTCCTGGATCATCCCTGCTTGCCTTTTTGAAGAGTGGCACCACATCAGCTTTACGCCAATCCTGGGTTACCATGCCTGAGGATAATGAGTCTTGAAAAATTAAGAGTAAAGGTTTGTCTATAACAGTGCTAAGTTCCCTTAACACCCTTGGGTGTATTCCATCTAGGCCTGGAGTTTTATTTACCTTAATATTTTCCAGTTTTTTCCTGATATCCTCTAAACAAAACCCAGTTAGTGGTATGGACTCGCATGTTCTATTCTGTTCCAAAGTATCATTCAATGGTTCCTCTCTTGTGTATACTGAAGAAAAAAACTGGTTTAGTACCTCAGCCTTCTCCCTGTCATTATTTATCATGCTACCCTCCACGCATTTTAATGTACCTTATTATCCTTCTTAGATTTTTTGCTATTTATGTACTTAAAGAACCTTTTAGGGTTAGACTTCTTGGCAATTAATTTTTCATTTTCAATTTTGGCTAATTTGATTGCTTTTTTGCATGCTTTGTTACATTCCTTATAAATATTGTATGCTGAGTCTGTACTATTTTCTTTTAACACATTCTTATTTAGCCATAATGGCTTTGTTTTTTTTATTTTTATTTTTATAACCATATGGTATGTGTTGATATGTATATTTATTTAACACATTTTTAAATATTATCCATTTATCCTCTGTATTTTTATTAGAAAATACATTGTCCCAATTTATATTATTTAATGATTTCCTTAAATCGTTGAATTTTGCTTTTTTGAAATTAAAAGTCTTAGTTAAGCCTTTAAAACACTGCATATGAAAAGAGATTTCAAATGTGACCATGTTATGATCACTGTTACCCAAATGTTCTTTAACTTCTATGTTTGATATTATATCTGTATTGTTTGATAGAACTAAATCCAATATAGCTTTACTCCTAGTTGGCTCCTCTATTAATTGTGACAAGAAGTTATCCCTGAGAACATTTAAAAATCTATCCCCCTTAGCTGAATTACTAGTTTCATTGGCCCAGTTTATATCAGGGTAGTTAAAATCTCCCATAATTACAGCACTGTTATTAGCAGCCTTACCTATTTGGATAAGTAGTTGAGTTTCCTCCGGGTCACTAATGTTGGGAGGCTTGTAGCATGTTCCTAGTAATATTTTTTTAGGATTTTTCCCCCCACTCTTTATTTCAACCCACAGGGTCTCTACATTGTCACTTGTATCATAAATATCTTCCCTTATTGTAGGTTTAAGGTTAGGTTTAATATACATGCAGATTCCTCCACCCCTTTTATTATTCCTGTCCCTCCTAAGTAATGTATACCCCTCTAAGTTAACTTCCCAGTCATGTGAATCATCCCACCAAGTTTCAGTTATACTGATATCATAGTCCTCTTCTGCAACTAAGAGCGTCAGCTCCCCCATTTTACCTGTCATGCTTCTTGCATTTGTTGTCATACATTTAATTTTCATGCTTTCTGCTGCTACTTGGTGTACTTTCCTCTATACTTTCTAATGTGACATTTCTTAAGTCATCCCTTCTTTGAGATATTAAGGGAGATTTTTATTATGATGGAGTAAGCTCTCAGAGTTCTCCCCCCCAGAACTTCCCCCACCCCCCAGATCATCCCCTCAGTCAACTTTATCTGCACTACATTATATTGCAAGGAAGAGACATTAAGCTGAGTTGCTGGAGACATCATTGCATCATATCAGTGCCTGTATGAAAAGATATTACGCCCCATATAACAAAAGAACTGACAATATGTCCAAACAACAGCGTCAGCAGGACAGGAGACAGAAAAATCAGGCGGAGGTTCACCTGCCATCACATACAGAAGCTGAATTGTCTGATCCTCCATCACAAGACAGACACAATAGTGACACAACTATCTGCGCTATTCTTGCCGAAGATTGAGCAGATACAAACGGGTTTAGATGCCCTGACCTCGGATTTTAAGGTCTTTTCTACAAGGTTAACCACCGTGGAGCAGAAGGTAGCAGACACAGAAATACAGCAAAGAGAATCCTCACTCAGTATTACAAGATTGCAAAGACAGAACAAATTGTTGCATGAAAAACTGGATGATCTGGAAAATAGATCCCGCTGCAACAATGTTCGAGTGGTGGGTCTCCCAGAATCAATTCCAGGTGCCGCTTTAGTTGAATTTGCAGAAAACACGTTGCCGAAGTTACTTGGCATCTCCAGTGCCAACATTCCTTGTATTGTAGAAAGAGCACATTGTGTAGGTTCCATGATACATAATAATGAGCAGAGGACCTCACCAAGGCAATTAATGATAAAATATCTCAACTTCAAAGATAAGACCCTGCTTCTCAAGGCGTACAGGCAGAAACCAGAATTGAAATATGAAGGTTCTAAAATCTACCTGTTCTAGGATTATTCGGCCAAAGTGGCAAAGAAACGAAGAGAATTCTCACCCTATTGTAGGGAGCTTTTGGAGAAGGGTGAATCAGTATCTTTGCTTTATCCGGCTTGACTTAAGCTGCAAACTACCCAAGGTGCGAAGTTCTTTGAATCCACCTCTCAACTTTAGGCATTTATGAAATCTTGGAATCCTTGCAGAATGGAGCAGAAGGAAGCCGAGCGCATTGAGGAAATGGAGACGTGAAGAAACATTTATATCCATGGTTAAATCTGACTTGTATTGAACTGTTCATTAACCTATTTCTATTACACTTTGTGGCATTCTTGTTCCCATTGATGCAGCTGGAGTGCGACAGCACACAAGTTTCACCAACTAAGTTCCACTCCTATGGGAACTATTTGCCAGATTGTATTTTTTTGCCTTTTGTTTCCACAGATTCGAGAAGGCATCTTAGAGACTGAGGACATTTAGATTGCACAAAGTGTTGCACATTTGTGTGACACCATGTTATATCCTTTTTGCATGGGGGGGGGGGAGGGGGGGAGACTGTTGAACACTAGTTCTATTATTTTGTTTTATTGTTCCATTGTTTAAACTGTTTTGTCTGTCTAGGTAATCCAGGGTTCGGAAACTACTGAGTGCTACTAACTCATTGTTTTTTTTTGCTGTTCCTTATACCTGAGCACACTCATCTTCCAAGTTTCTGGATAGGGAGGAGACCCCGGGGTGTCAGAACTGTAAGTAATATTACTGCATATATTAGAGCTGTAGCTCTTCAGCTATCCTCTGAATCCCACACATACTGCAACACACAGAAAGTACAGTTGTAGAAATACATCATCCATATATTGAGAATGGGGATACATATTGTATCTTGGAATGTAGGGGGGATTACATCGCCTATTAAGAGAAAGGCCATACTAAAATATTTGAATTCTAGAAAGGCAGACATAGCAATTCTTGAAGAAACTCACCTGAAACCAAGTGAACACTTAAAATTAAAACAAGGATGGGTAGGTGAAGTTATCTGCACCAACTATTAAAGTAGTCGGGCACGGGAGTTGCATTTCTCTTTCGCAAGAACCTGAGCTACACAGTGACTCAGACGGTACTAGATCCACAGGGGAGCTATGTCCTGCTTAAACTTTTGCTTAATGGGTCCCCACTATTGATAGGAGGGGTCTATGGGCCCCACACACATAAAATGGAATTCTGTAGTGACATCAGAACTTGCCTTTTCCAGATGGCTGACACCCCAATGATATTGGGAGGTGATTATAACCTTACACCCCCCAGATAGATATCTCAACCCAAATCATGCACAAATAACTCCTACCAGAATTCTACACTCCAAGAAAGATACAAATATACTTCACAAATTTTGCAATGCTCTCCTCTTCTCATATATCTGGAGGTATAGGAATCTGGAGGCCATGAACTATACATGTGTCACCCCCGCAAAAGTCACACTTTCACGCATAGACTATTTCCTGGTCTCTGAATCCTTGAACTCTGTGATCGGTGATGTGGGAATTGACGACCGAACAATCTTGGATCATGCCCCAATCACACTAAAACTTAACGTGGGACCCTCAAGGGCGAGAGGTACTAGTTGGTCTTTTCCCAGATATCTTTTACATGATGGCAATTTTAGGAATAATCTAATAGGGGAGTGGTTGGCTTACACCTCAACAAATCAGGAACATAGAAGTAACTCTATTCTATTCTGGGAGACAGCTAAAGCGGTACTAAGAGGTATCACAATCTCATACGTCATCAAATATAGGAAGCAAAAGCAAGCTAGGGAGGATCTATTGCTTAGGCAGTTACTAAATGCGAGAAATATATATCTCCGCAATCCCACGAACACCAACAGAACAAAATATCAAAAGGCCAAGACGCATAGAGACATGTACGTAACTCAAAGCGCAGCTAGAGACTTGACCAAGATGTGTGCTAGATTCTATCGGCATGGCAACAAGACAGGCTGAATGCTGGCTAGGCTAACAAAACTGACTAGAGGACATAACAATATATCAGCCATTAAACATGACAGTATCATATACACAACCACAGCAGATATACAAAGAGTATTCCGCCAGTACTACTCACATCTTTACACCGCACGGCAGACAGACCTCTCGCTCCGGGATGGATTCTGGGATTTCGGCTATTGGGGGGCTTCTGCTGGAAAAGGCCTCTGGTCCAGATGGCCTCCCGGCAGAGTTTTACAAAATATTCCAACGAGAAGTAGCTGATCCGTTGTCTTAACTATACAATGACTTATTATGTGGAAGAGTAGCTCTATCTCAGAGGTTCACAGAAGCAAATATAAGCCTCATTCTTAAGTTGGATAGGGACCCCCTGGCTCCTGAGTTGTATAGCCCGATCTCACTTATGAATTCAGACTACAAGCTATTCATGAAGATCCTAGCTGACAGATTGGCGAGAGTACTCCCAGAGTTGATACATCCTAGTTGATGCACTATTGGGAAAGAGCCAGAAAGAGCCACGTGGCACACTCAGAGGAAGCTTGTGCCCTACTTGTAGACGCGGAAAAGGCTTTCGATAAAGTCCTTTGGAGCCACCTATTCTATACCTTAGAGCAATTTGGTATTGCAGGCAATTTTGCACGAGCATTGAATACCTTATACTCTGCCCCTCAGGCGGCTGTACTGGTTAATGGAATTCTGTCATAACCATTTGCCTTGAGTAGAGGTACAAGGCTGGGGTGTCCATTGTCGCCCCTCCTTTTTGACCTGGCTTTTGAACCCCTAGCCGCAAAAATTTGTCAAAATACCAACGGCCTTCAGATAGGAAATAATACATTACACTTGTCTCTCTTTGCAGATGACATTGTGTTATATGTGCAAAACCCCAGATTAAATATCCCCCTATTGATGAATATTATAAAGGAATTTGGGCAAATATCGGGCTATAAGATCAACACTGATAAGACTGAGTTGATATGGCTTTGGCATGCCAATGATATCCCTGCCCTTCATTATGACTTTAAATTGGCAGGAAACAGTTTCAAATACTTGAGAATTTGGCTTTCAAGGAATCCAGTGGATTGGTACAATGCTAACTATACTCCCCTCAAGAGAATTGCAACTGATCTCACTGCCCACTGTGTCAAATTACCACTATCTATTTCTGGTAGAATAGGACTTATTAAAATGGTACTCTTCCCCAAATTGCTCTATGTCATGCAGGTGTTACCTATACTGCTCCATAAGACGGACTTGAGCTTCTGGAAGTCTCTCTTCCTCTCTTTCATATGGGCTAATAAAAAGCATAGGATCCACTCAGCTAGAATGATGAGCACAATAGATTCGGGAGGTTTGTCTGTTCCAAACGTAGAATTATACTGTTGGGCCGCGCAGGCAAAATACGTGCTTGACTGGATTACGGGGCAATCTCACTTTACAATACCTGAGTTGGAGCAGTATGTTGTTCAACCCTGGTCACTAGCCATGTTGCCACATTTGACAGTGGACAAAGCAGATAAAATACTGACTGACTACTCTCTCTTCCAGCAACCCCTTTGGGCATGGAAGAAACTATGTAATAGACTGCAATGCCAACATGAACTCATTAAATACATCCCACTGCAGGGAAACCCTGACTTTTTACTGGAAATGACTACACAGACATTCAGGGTTTGGAAATCTCTCGGACTAGATAGGTTGTCAAAATTGCTAGAAGGGGATGGGAAAACCATTTGTACCTTTGCCCACCTACAGGAGGTCTACTTACAGGCAAAGCATTATATGATTAAGTTGCTTAGTTTGACAACCATCCCTAAGGAAACTAAGGGGGTGGCCCAAATTTGTCATTTATACACACAGGGGTCAACATCTATCTCCCCAATTTATAAGATACTGCAAACCCTGGATAATATGCACACGATAGAACACATCTGTACAAAATGGTCTGAAATGCTAGAGTCTCCGATTACTAAAGAACAGATTCAAAACAGTATACAAAGAGTTAGAAAGGCCACACTGTCGATGGATCTCAGGGAGTCGCATTCCAGAATGCTTGAATTAGCTTTCATTACTCCGAAACTCTATAGAAAATGGGAAATTAACTCCACAGGGAACTGCCCCAGATGCACACAGACTCAGGCAGGCCTGATACACATGATCTGGACTTGTCCCAAATTGACTAGGTTCTGGGGCATGATACACCACTGGCTGAGAACCCTCAATATCAGGTTCATACACTCACACCACAAAGGATCACACTCTTGGATTGTCAAGGCCTAAATTGAAATAAAACAACATTCATGCACAATACTATCCTCTTAGCTAGGAAACTCATATTCCGGAAGTGATTGAGCAGTGAGTCCCCAACATTGTCGCAAATTAAAAAATGAAATACTTACACAACTACTTTATGAGCAAGCAGACACTGTGGGAGATATTTCCAATCGCACAGCCCGTTTTATGAAAAAATGGGCAGTATACATTCAGACCCTGGAAACCTCCCAACAGATAAAAATTCTATATCCCATACGCAACTCAGAATACATATTGGAAGCTGAGCTTAGAGGATATTGGAGATTGGATTTTGAGAGAGTAAATGCTCCCTAGTGGGAATCTGTAGGAGAGGGATTGGGAGGAGATTGAATCTGACCCCCCGGGGGAGGAGAAGGCCGGCTGGCCAAAGTAAATGCTTGGAAAATGTGAGGGACATGCACTGTAAATATTTGATGTATTGACCTTATGCTTTCCTTTTTCTATTAATACATTATGATTAACGATATATGTCGCAGATGTATAATGCTAAACCCCAGAATGTGGGGGTGAAGTTTATGTCATGTCCTTTTTACGGAATAAATAAAGAATTAAAAAAAAAAAATTGACTTTTGATTTGAAGAAATAATGGTTTGTCTCTGTTTTTTGTTTTTTTGCTGGAGTTTATATGTATATATATATATATATATATATATATATATATATATATATATATATATATATATATATATATATATATATATCACAGAGAAAGTCCAGCACTCACTTACAAGCTCTCAGCTAAGATTTAAAAGCAAAAATGGACAGGTTAGTTACCGCATCTGGCCAAATGGGACAAGCCCAGATACCACGTCAAGGTCCTTTCCAATACCTGGGACCCTAGAACAACCACACAATGCAAGCTCTCAAATCCAAACCAACTGGGAACAAGGGAAGGGTGCACAGGCATATGTAATCACCCCAGACATATACAAAACACGGAAGGGGACTGCACTCTCAGACCGGACCCGGTACACATTCCATGACCCTGCAACATGCTCAGCCCTGGGTGCTCATGGGCACTCACAGGAAGCTGTGCTGTCCCCAGTGTTACAGGCAGTTAACCCCAGACAGGTCTGTGTGCAAGAACCATAGGGAAAATTACAAAACAAATTAAAACAACACACAGAGAAAGTCCAGCGCTCACTTACAAGCTCTCAGCTAAGATTTAAAAACAAAAATGGAAAACTTAGTTACCGCATCTGGCCAAATGGGACAAGCCCAGGTATCACATCAAGGTCCTTTCCAATACCTAGGACCCTAGAAAAGCCACACAATGCAAGCTCTCAAATCCAAACAAATTGGGAACAAGGGAAGGGTGCACAGGCTTATGTAATCATCCCAGACATATACAAAAATGGAAGGGGACTGCACTCTCATACCGAACCGGATACACATCCCATGACCCTGCAGCTTGTATGTGAGTACTGGACTTTCTCTGTGTGTTGTATTAATTTGTTTTATAATTTTCCCTATGGTTCTTGCACCCAGACCTGTCTGGGGTTAACTGCCTGTGACTCTGGGGACAGCACAGCCTCCGGTGAGTGCCGGTGAGCACCCAGGGCTGAGCATATTGCAGGGTCATGGGATGTGTACCCGGTCCGGTATGAGAGTGCAGTCCCCTTCCGTGTTTTGTATATGTCTAGGGTGATTATATAAGCCTGTGCACCCTTCCCTTGTTCCCAGTTTGTTTGGATTTGAGAGCTTGCATTGTGTGGCTGTTCTAGGGTCACAGGTATTGGAAAGGACCTTGACGTGGTATCTGGGCTTGTCCCATTTGGCAAGATGCGGTAACTAACCTTTCCATTTTTGCTTTTAAATCTTAGCTGAGAGCTTGTAAGTGAGTGCTGGACTTTCTCTGTGTGTTCTATTAATTTGTTTTGTAATTGTCCCTATGGTTCTTGTACCCAGACCTGTCTGGGGTTAACTGCCTGTGACTCTGGGGACAACACAGCTTCCTGTGAGTGCCAGTGAGAACCCAGGACTGAGCATGTTGCAGGGTCATGGGATGTATACCCGGTCCGGTATGAGAGTGCAGTCCCCTTCCGTGTTTTGTATATGTCTAGGGTGATTACATAAGCCTGTGCACCCTTCCCTTGTTCCCAGTTGGTTTGGATTTGAGAGCTTGCATTGTGTGGCTGTTCTAGGGTCCCAGGTATTGGAAAGGACCTTGACGTGGTACCTGGGCTTGTCCCATTTGGCCAAATGTGGTAACTAAACTTTCCATTTTTGCTTTTAAATCTTAGCTGAGAGCTTGTAAGTGAGTGCTGGACTTTCTCTGTGTGTTGTTAATTTGTTTTGTAATTTTCCTTATGGTTCTTGCACCCAGACCTGTCTGGGGTTAACTGCCTGTGACTCTGGGGACAGTACAGCTTCCTGTGAGTGCCGGTGATCACCCAGGGCTGAGCATGTTACAGGGTCATGGGATGTGTACCCGGTCCAGTATGAGAGTGCAGTCCCCTTCCATGTTTTGTATATGTCTAGGGTGATTACATAAGCCTGTGCACCTTTCCCTTGTTCCCAGTTTGTTCAGATTTGAGAGCTTGCATTGTGTGGCTGTTTTAGGGTCCCAGGTATTGGAAAGGACCTTGATGTGGTACCTGGGCTTGTCCCATTTGGCCAAATGTGGTAACTAACCTTTCCATTTTTGCTTTTAAATCTTAGCTGAAAGCTTGTAAGTGAGTGCTGGACTTTCTCTGTGTGTTATATTATTTTTTTTTGTAATTTTCCATATGGTACTTGCACCCAGACCTGTCTGGGGTTAACTGCCTGTGACTCTGGGGACAGCACAGCTTCCTTTGAGTGCCCATGAGCACCCAGGGCTGAGCATGTTGCAGGGTCATGGGATGTGTACCCGGTCCGGTATGAGAGTGCAGTCCCCTTCCGTGTTTTGTATATATATATATATATATATATATATATATATATATATATATATATATATATATATGCAATAGTTCAGAGGTATATGCACTCTCATCACTTCCCTGCAACTGCCAGGGGTCCCCTGGGATTGGTGACCAGATTGGGGGAGAGGCCTACAGGCCTATTTATGTTTGTTCACTTGCACAATCTGGTTGTCAGAAGAAGGGACGTTTGACGTCCCGAAATGTCACAAATAAATGATTTCATATTGACATCCAAAGTCCAATGAGTGCTTCAACTTTGTTCCTTTGAGATTTATATATATCGTTTGAAGATTGTGTTCTCTACATTTGATGTGCTCTGGATCATTCCATTTTCATTTCATTTTATTTTTACTACATTTTGTATTGTTCTATCCTTATATTGTCACAATATTACTGTGTATTATATTTGCTGTGTTATCTAGCTTGGGTTCTCTGCGCCACCCTGCTTCTTCCTACTTTCATTTCTTCTAGAGGGGTGATAGGTCTCCTCTGTCATTTGGGGTTTGGCGGCTGGATTAATCTTGCTAGATTTTTATATATGAGGTGCTGATTATATAATATATACATTGTGGCATAGTTTCTTTCTGATAGTGAGCGCCTAGGAGTGATCCAGTGGATTCTTTCTACTGGTTCATTTATCTTTTGTACATATATTTATATATATATATATATATATATATATATATATATATATATATATATATATTCTTCAACAAACTACAAGAGGAGAACAAGGACCATCAATAATTTCTTAAGGCCCTGTATAGATAGGGAATCAAGCACTCTTTTTTTTATAAAAAATAGCTCAAAAGTGTAGCTAAATTAAACAAATGGAATGAATCTCTGACCAGTACAATCACTGAGAACAGAAAATAATTTATTAATAGTACAGAAAGAAGTAAATCCTAACTGTCCAAACATAGCAATAGGCCAGTTGTGTGCTGGCCTCGGGTATATGTTAGCAACACAAAGTAAAGTATGTTGAACAAACAATATAGTACATGTGGCCAATTAAAACCCTGAAGATGTGCACATCATAATCATAATATTGGCAAAAATACAATCCAAAGACACCTAGTACACTGCTACACCCAAGCTGTACACGGTACCCAAGTCAATACAAGGGATAATTACCGGACAGGTACATTTTTAGGGATCTAAGTAGTGATAGGTGCTTTGTAAAGATTTCAGGAACAACAATAATGGCAGTATAGCAACAATTACAAAGAATTACATGCAAGTATGAAGAATAACTATTGCAATGGTTATTAGCAATAAGATAGATAGTGAGTTACATACAAGTATGAAGAATAACTATTGCAATGGTTATTAGCAATAAGATAGATAGTGAGTTACATACAAGTATGAAGAATAACTATTGCAATGGTTATTAGCAATAAGATAAATAGTGAGTTACATACAAGTATGAAGAATAACTATTGCTGGTTATTAGCAATAAGATAGATAGTGAGTTACATACAAGTATGAAGAATAGCTATTGCAATGGTTATTAGCAATAAGATAGATAGTGAGTTACATACAAGTATGAAGAATAACTATTGCAATGGTTATTAGCAATAAGATAGATAGTGAGTTACGTACAAGTATGAAGAATAACTATTGTAATGGTTATTAGCAATAAGATAGATAGTGAGTTACGTACAAGTATGAAGAATAACTATTGCAATGGTTATTAGCAATAAGATAGATAGTGAGTTACATACAAGTATGAAGAATAACTATTGTAATGGTTATTAGCAATAAGATAGATAGTGAGTTACGTACAAGTATGAAGAATAACTATTGCAATGGTTATTAGCAATAAGATAGATAGTGAGTTACATACAAGTATGAAGAATAACTATTGCAATGGTTATAAGCAATAAGATAGATAGTGAGTTACATACAAGTATGAAGAATAGATATTGCAATGGTTATTAGCAATAAGATAGATAGTGAGTTACATACAAGTATGAAGAATAACTATTGCCATGGTTATTAGCAATAAGATAAATAGTGAGTTACATACAAGTATGAAGAATAACTATTGCTGGTTATTAGCAATAAGATAGATAGTGAGTTACATACAAGTATGAAGAATAACTATTGCAATGGTTATTAGCAATAAGATAGATAGTGAGTTACATACAAGTATGAAGAATAACTATTGCAATGGTTATTAGAAATAAGATAGATAGTGAGTTACATACAAGTATGAAGAATAACTAATGTAATGGTTATTAGCAATAAGATATAGTGAGTTACATACAAGTATGAAGAATAGCTATTGCAATGGTTATTAGCAATAAGATAGATAGTGAGTTACATACAAGTATGAAGAATAACTATTGCAATGGTTATTAGAAATAAGATAGATAGTGAGTTACATACAAGTATGAAGAATAACTATTGCAATGGTTATTAGCAATAAGATAGATAGTGAGTTACATACAAGTATGAAGAATAACTATTGCAATGGTTATTAGCAATAAGATAGATAGTGAGTTACATACAAGTATGAAGAATAACTATTGCAATGGTTATTAGCAATAAGATAGATAGTGAGTTACATACAAGTATGAAGAATAACTATTGCAATGGTTATTAGCAATAAGATAGTGAGTTACATACAAGTATGAAGAATAGCTATTGCAATGGTTATTAGCAATAAGATAGTGAGTTACATACAAGTATGAAGAATAACTATTGCAATGGTTATTAGCAATAAGATAGATAGTGAGTTACATACAAGTATGAAGAATAACTATTGTAATGGTTATTAGCAATAAGATAGATAGTGAGTTACATACAAGTATGAAGAATAACTAATGCAATGGTTATTAGCAATAAGATAGATAGTGAGTTACATACAAGTATGAAGAATAACTAATGCAATGGTTATTAGCAATAAGATAGATAGTGAGTTACATACAAGTATGAAGAATAACTATTGCAATGGTTATTAGCAATAAGATAGATAGTGAGTTACATACAAGTATGAAGAATAACTATTGCAATGGTTATTAGAAATAAGATAGATAGTGAGTTACATACAAGTATGAAGAATAGCTATTGCAATGGTTATTAGCAATAAGATAGATAGTGAGTTACACACAAGTATGAAGAATAACTATTGCAATGGTTATTAGAAATAAGATAGATAGTGAGTTACATACAAGTATGAAGAATAGATATTGCAATGGTTATTAGCAATAAGATAGTGAGTTACATACAAGTATAAAGAATAACTATTGCAATGGTTATTAGCAATAAGATAGTGAGTTACATACAAGTATGAAGAATAACTATTGCAATGGTTATTAGCAATAAGATAGATAGTGAGTTACATACAAGTATGAAGAATAGCTATTGCAATGGTTATTAGCAATAAGATAGATAGTGAGTTACATACAAGTATGAAGAATAACTATTGCAATTGTTATTAGCAATTAGTTAGATAGTGAGTTACATACAAGTATGAAGAATAACTATTGCTGGTTATTAGCAATAAGATAAATAGTGAGTTACATACAAGTATGAAGAATAGCTATTGCAATGGTTATTAGCAATAAGATAAATAGTGAGTTACATACAAGTATGAAGAATAACTATTGCAATGGTTATTAGCAATAAGATAGATAGTGAGTTACATACAAGTATGAAGAATAACTATTGCAATGGTTATTAGCAATAAGATAGATAGTGAGTTACATACAAGTATGAAGAATAACTATTGCAATGGTTATTAGCAATAAGATAGTGAGTTACATACAAGTATGAAGAATAACTATTGCAATGGTTATTAGCAATAAGATAGTGAGTTACATGCAAGTATGAAGAATAACTATTGCAATGGTTATTAGCAATAAGATAGATAGTGAGTTACATACAAGTATGAAGAATAACTATTGCAATGGTTATTAGCAATAAGATAGTGAGTTACATACAAGTATGAAGAATAACTATTGCAATGGTTATTAGCAATAAGATAGATAGTGAGTTACATACAAGTATGAAGAATAACTATTGCAATGGTTATTAGCAATAAGATAAATAGTGAGTTACATACAAGTATGAAGAATAACTATTGCAATGGTTATTAGCAATAAGATAGATAGTGAGTTACATACAAGTATGAAGAATAACTATTGCAATAGTTATTAGCAATAAGATAGTGAGTTACATACAAGTATGAAGAATAACTATTGCAATGGTTATTAGCAATAAGATAGTGAGTTACATACAAGTATGAAGAATAACTATTGCAATGGTTATTAGCAATAAGATAGATAGTGAGTTACATACAAGTATGAAGAATAACTATTGCTGGTTATTAGCAATAAGATAGATAGTGAGTTACATACAAGTATGAAGAATAACTATTGCAATGGTTATTAGCAATAAGATAGTGAGTTACATACAAGTATGAAGAATAACTATTGCAATGGTTATTAGCAATAAGATAGTGAGTTACATGCAAGTATGAAGAATAACTATTGCAATGGTTATTAGCAATAAGATAGATAGTGAGTTACATACAAGTATGAAGAATAACTATTGCAATGGTTATTAGCAATAAGATAGTGAGTTACATACAAGTATGAAGAATAACTATTGCAATGGTTATTAGCAATAAGATAGATAGTGAGTTACATACAAGTATGAAGAATAACTATTGCAATGGTTATTAGCAATAAGATAGATAGTGAGTTACATACAAGTATGAAGAATAACTATTGCAATGGTTATTAGCAATAAGATAGTGAGTTACATACAAGTATGAAGAATAACTATTGCAATGGTTATTAGCAATAGATAGATAGTGAGTTACATACAAGTATGAAGAATAACTATTGCAATGGTTATTAGCAATAAGATAGATAGTGAGTTACATACAAGTATGAAGAATAACTATTGCATGGTTATTAGCAATAAGATAGATAGTGAGTTACATACAAGTATGAAGAATAACTATTGCAATGGTTATTAGCAATAAGATAGATAGTGAGTTACATACAAGTATGAAGAATAAATATTGCAATGGTTATTAGCAATAAGATAGATAGTGAGTTACATACAAGTATGAAGAATAACTATTGCAATGGTTATTAGCAATAAGATAGATAGTGAGTTACATACAAGTATGAAGAATAGCTATTGCAATTGTTATTAGAAATAAGATAGATAGTGAGTTACATACAAGTATGAAGAATAACTATTGCAATGGTTATTAGCAATAAGATAGATAGTGAGTTACATACAAGTATGAAGAATAACTATTGCAATGGTTATTAGAAATAAGATAGATAGTGAGTTACATACAAGTATGAAGAATAACTATTGCAATGGTTATTAGCAATAAGATAGTGAGTTACATACAAGTATGAAGAATAGCTATTGCAATGGTTATTAGCAATAAGATAGATAGTGAGTTACATACAAGTATGAAGAATAACTATTGCAATGGTTATTAGCAATAAGATAGATAGTGAGTTACATACAAGTATGAAGAATAACTATTGCAATGGTTATTAGCAATAAGATAGATAGTGAGTTACATACAAGTATGAAGAATAACTATTGCAATGGTTATTAGCAATAAGATAGATAGTGAGTTACATACAAGTATGAAGAATAACTATTGCAATGGTTATTAGCAATAAGATAGTGAGTTACATACAAGTATAAAGAATAACTATTGCAATGGTTATTAGCAATAAGATAGATAGTGAGTTACATACAAGTATGAAGAATAGCTATTGCAATGGTTATTAGAAATAAGATAGATAGTGAGTTACATACAAGTATGAAGAATAACTATTGCAATGGTTATTAGCAATAAGATAGATAGTGAGTTACATACAAGTATGAAGAATAGCTATTGCAATGGTTATTAGCAATAAGATAGATAGTGAGTTACATGCAAGTATGAAGAATAGCTATTGCAATGGTTATTAGCAATAAGATAGATAGTAAGTTACATGCAAGTATGAAGAATAACTATTGCTGGTTATTAGCAATAAGATAGATAGTGAGTTACATGCAAGTATGAAGAATAACTATTGCAATGGTTATTAGCAATATGATAGATAGTGAGTTACATACAAGTATGAAGAATAACTATTGCAATGGTTATTAGCAATATGATAGATAGTGAGTTACATACAAGTACGAAGAATAACTATTGCAATGGTTATTAGCAATAAGATAGATAGTGAGTTACATGCAAGTATGAAGAATAACTATTGCAATGGTTATTAGCAATAAGATAGATAGTGAGTTACATACAAGTATGAAGAATAACTATTGCTGGTTATTAGCAATAAGATAGATAGTGAGTTACATGCAAGTATGAAGAATAACTATTGTAATGGTTATTAGCAATAAGATAGATAGTGAGTTACATACAAGTATGAAGAATAACTATTGCTGGTTATTAGCAATAAGATAGATAGTGAGTTACATACAAGTATGAAGAATAACTATTGCAATGGTTATTAGCAATAAGATAGTGAGTTACATACAAGTATGAAGAATAACTAATGCAATGGTTATTAGCAATAAGATAGATAGTGAGTTACATACAAGTATGAAGAATAACTATTGCAATGGTTATTAGCAATAAGATAGATAGTGAGTTACATACAAGTATGAAGAATAACTATTGCAATGGTTATTAGCAATAAGATAGATAGTGAGTTACGTACAAGTATGAAGAATAACTATTGCAATGGTTATTAGCAATAAGATAGATAGTGAGTTACATACAAGTATGAAGAATAACTATTGTAATGGTTATTAGCAATAAAATAGATAGTGAGTTACGTGCAAGTATGAAGAATAACTATTGCAATGGTTATTAGCAATAAGATAGATAGTGAGTTACGTACAAGTATGAAGAATAACTATTGCAATGGTTATTAGCAATAAGATAGATAGTGAGTTACATACAAGTATGAAGAATAACTATTGTAATGGTTATTAGCAATAAAATAGATAGTGAGTTACGTGCAAGTATGAAGAATAACTAATGCAATGGTTATTAGCAATAAGATAGATAGTGAGTTACATACAAGTATGAAGAA
Organism: Bombina bombina; assembly: GCF_027579735.1. Taxonomy (NCBI): domain Eukaryota; kingdom Metazoa; phylum Chordata; class Amphibia; order Anura; family Bombinatoridae; genus Bombina; species Bombina bombina. Next base: position 12,401,329 of record NC_069509.1, on the reverse strand, counting down.
TAGCTATTGCAATTGTTATTAGAAATAAGATAGATAGTGAGTTACATACAAGTATGAAGAATAACTATTGCAATGGTTATTAGCAATAAGATAGATAGTGAGTTACATACAAGTATGAAGAATAACTATTGCAATGGTTATTAGCAATAAGATAGATAGTGAGTTACATACAAGTATAAAGAATAACTATTGCAATGGTTATTAGCAATATGATAGATAGTGAGTTACATACAAGTATGAAGAATAACTATTGTAACGGTTATTAGCAATAAGATAGATAGTGAGTTACATACAAGTATGAAGAATAGCTATTGCAATGGTTATTAGCAATAAGATAGATAGTGAGTTACATACAAGTATGAAGAATAGCTATTGCAATGGTTATTAGCAATAAGATAGATAGTGAGTTACATACAAGTATGAAGAATAATTATTGCTGGTTATTAGCAATAAGATAGATAGTGAGTTACATACAAGTATGAAGAATAACTATTGCAATGGTTATTAGCAATAAGATAGATAGTGAGTTACATACAAGTATGAAGAATAACTATTGCAATGGTTATTAGAAATAAGATAGATAGTGAGTTACATACAAGTATGAAGAATAACTATTGTAATGGTTATTAGCAATAAGATAGATAGTGAGTTACATACAAGTATGAAGAATAACTATTGCAATGGTTATTAGAAATAAGATAGATAGTGAGTTACATACAAGTATGAAGAATAACTAATGTAATGGTTATTAGCAATAAGATATAGTGAGTTACATACAAGTATGAAGAATAACTATTGCAATGGTTATTAGCAATAAGATAGATAGTGAGTTACATACAAGTATGAAGAATAACTATTGCAATGGTTATTAGCAATAAGATAAATAGTGAGTTACATACAAGTATGAAGAATAACTAATGCAATGGTTATTAGCAATAAGATAGATAGTGAGTTACATACAAGTATGAAGAATAACTATTGCAATGGTTATTAGCAATAAGATAGATAGTGAGTTACATACAAGTATGAAGAATAGCTATTGCAATGGTTATTAGCAATAAGATAGATAGTGAGTTACATACAAGTATGAAGAATAACTATTGCAATGGTTATTAGCAATAAGATAGATAGTGAGTTACATACAAGTATGAAGAATAACTATTGCAATGGTTATTAGCAATAAGATAGATAGTGAGTTACATACAAGTATGAAGAATAACTATTGCAATGGTTATTAGCAATAAGATAGATAGTGAGTTACATACAAGTATGAAGAATAACTATTGCAATGGTTATTAGCAATAAGATAATAGTGAGTTACATACAAGTATGAAGAATAACTATTGCAATGGTTATTAGCAATAAGATAGTGAGTTACATACAAGTATGAAGAATAACTATTGCAATGGTTATTAGCAATAAGATAGTGAGTTACATACAAGTATGAAGAATAACTATTGCAATGGTTATTAGCAATAAGATAGATAGTGAGTTACATACAAGTATGAAGAATAACTATTGCAATGGTTATTAGCAATAAGATAGATAGTGAGTTACATACAAGTATGAAGAATAACTAATGTAATGGTTATTAGCAATAAGATAGATAGTGAGTTACATACAAGTATGAAGAATAACTATTGCAATGGTTATTAGCAATAAGATAGATAGTGAGTTACATACAAGTATGAAGAATAACTATTGCAATGGTTATTAGCAATAAGATAGATAGTGAGTTACATACAAGTATGAAGAATAGCTATTGCAATGGTTATTAGCAATAAGATAGATAGTGAGTTACATACAAGTATAAAGAATAACTATTGCAATGGTTATTAGCAATAAGATAGATAGTGAGTTACATACAAGTATAAAGAATAACTATTGCAATGGTTATTAGCAATAAGATAGATAGTGAGTTACGTACAAGTATGAAGAATAACTATTGCAATGGTTATTAGCAATAAGATAGATAGTGAGTTACATACAAGTATGAAGAATAACTATTGCAATAGTTATTAGCCATAAGATAGATAGTGAGTTACATACAAGTATGAAGAATAACTATTGCTGGTTATTAGCAATAAGATATAGTGAGTTACATACAAGTATGAAGAATAACTATTGCAATGGTTATTAGCAATAAGATAGATAGTGAGTTACATACAAGTATGAAGAATAACTATTGCAATGGTTATTAGCAATAAGATAGATAGTGAGTTACATACAAGTATGAAGAATAACTATTGCCATGGTTATTAGCAATAAGATAGATAGTAAGTTACATACAAGTATGAAGAATAACTATTGCAATGGTTATTAGCAATAAGATAGATAGTGAGTTACATACAAGTATGAAGAATAACTATTGCAATGGTTATTAGCAATAAGATTGATAGTAAGTTACATACAAGTATGAAGAATAGCTATTGCAATAGTTATTAGCCATAAGATAGATAGTGAGTTACATACAAGTATGAAGAATAACTATTGCAATGGTTATTAGCAATAAGATAGATAGTGAGTTACATACAAGTATGAAGAATATCTATTGCAATGGTTATTAGCAATAAGATAGATAGTGCGTTACGTACAAGTATGAAGAATAACTATTGCAATGGTTATTAGCAATAAGATAGATAGTGAGTTACGTACAAGTATGAAGAATAACTATTGCTGGTTATTAGCAATAAGATAGATAGTGAGTTACATGCAAGTATAAAGAATAACTATTGTAATGGTTATTAGCAATAAGATAGATAGTGAGTTACATACAAGTATGAAGAATAACTATTGTAATGGTTATTAGCAATAAGATAGATAGTGAGTTACATACAAGTATGAAGAATAACTATTGCAATGGTTATTAGCAATAAGATAGATAGTGAGTTACATACAAGTATGAAGAATAACTATTGCAATGGTTATTAGCAATAAGATAGTGAGTTACATACAAGTATGAAGAATAACTATTGTAATGGTTATTAGCAATAAGATAGATAGTGAGTTACATACAAGTATGAAGAATAGCTATTGCAATGGTTATTAGCAATAAGATAGATAGTGAGTTACATACAAGTATAAAGAATAACTATTGTAATGGTTATTAGCAATAAGATAGATAGTGAGTTACATACAAGTATGAAGAATAGCTATTGCAATGGTTATTAGCAATAAGATAGATAGTGAGTTACATACAAGTATGAAGAATAACTATTGCAATGGTTATTAGCAATAAGATAGATAGTGAGTTACATACAAGTATGAAGAATAACTATTGCTGGTTATTAGCAATAAGATAGATAGTGAGTTACATACAAGTATGAAGAATAGCTATTGCAATGGTTATTAGCAATAAGATAGATAGTGAGTTACATACAAGTATGAAGAATAGCTATTGCAATGGTTATTAGCAATAAGATAGATAGTGCGTTACGTACAAGTATGAAGAATAACTATTGCAATGGTTATTAGCAATAAGATAGATAGTGAGTTACATACAAGTATGAAGAATAACTATTGCAATGGTTATTAGCAATAAGATTGATAGTGAGTTACATACAAGTATGAAGAATAGCTATTGCAATAGTTATTAGCCATAAGATAGATAGTGAGTTACATACAAGTATGAAGAATAGCTATTGCAATAGTTATTAGCCATAAGATAGATAGTGAGTTACATACAAGTATGAAGAATAACTATTGCAATGGTTATTAGCAATAAGATAGATAGTGAGTTACATACAAGTATGAAGAATAACTATTGCAATGGTTATTAGCAATAAGATAGTGAGTTACATACAAGTATGAAGAATAACTATTGCAATGCTTATTAGCAATAAGATAGTGAGTTACATACAAGTATGAAGAATAACTATTGCAATGGTTATTAGCAATAAGATAGATAGTGAGTTACATACAAGTATGAAGAATATCTATTGCAATGCTTATTAGCAATAAGATAGTGAGTTACATACAAGTATGAAGAATAACTATTGCAATGGTTATTAGCAATAAGAAAGATAGTGAGTTACATACAAGTATGAAGAATAGCTATTGCAATGGTTATTAGCAATAAGATAGTGAGTTACATACAAGTATGAAGAATAACTATTGCAATGGTTATTAGCAATAAGATAGATAGTGAGTTACATACAAGTATGAAGAATAACTATTGCAATGGTTATTAGCAATAAGATAGTGAGTTACATACAAGTATGAAGAATAACTATTGCAATGGTTATTAGCAATAAGATAGATAGTGAGTTACATACAAGTATGAAGAATAACTATTGCCATGGTTATTAGCAATAAGATAGATAGTGAGTTACATACAAGTATGAAGAATAACTATTGCAATGGTTATTAGCAATAAGATAGATAGTGAGTTACATACAAGTATGAAGAATAACTATTGCAATGGTTATTAGCAATAAGATAGATAGTGAGTTACATACAAGTATGAAGAATAACTATTGCAATGCTTATTAGCAATAAGATAGTGAGTTACATACAAGTATGAAGAATAACTATTGCAATGGTTATTAGCAATAAGAAAGATAGTGAGTTACATACAAGTATGAAGAATAACTATTTCAATGGTTATTAGCAATAAGATAGATAGTGAGTTACATACAAGTATGAAGAATAGCTATTGCAATGGTTATTAGCAATAAGATAGATAGTGAGTTACATACAAGTATGAAGAATAGTTATTGCAATGGTTATTAGCAATAAGATAGTGAGTTACATACAAGTATGAAGAATAACTATTGCAATGGTTATTAGCAATAAGATAGATAGTGAGTTACATACAAGTATGAAGAATAACTATTGCAATGGTTATTAGCAATAAGATAGATAGTGAGTTACATACAAGTATGAAGAATAACTATTGCAATGGTTATTATCAATAAGATAGATAGTGAGTTACATACAAGTATGAAGAATAACTATTGCAATGGTTATTAGCAATAAGATAGATAGTGAGTTACATACAAGTATGAAGAATAACTAATGCAATGGTTATTAGCAATAAGATAGATAGTGAGTTACATACAAGTATGAAGAATAACTATTGCAATGGTTATTAGCAATAAGATAGTGAGTTACATACAAGTATGAAGAATAACTAATGCAATGGTTATTAGCAATAAGATAGTGAGTTACATACAAGTATGAAGAATAACTATTGCAATGGTTATTAGCAATAAGATAGATAGTGAGTTACATACAAGTATGAAGAATAACTATTGCAATGGTTATTAGCAATAAGATAGATAGTGAGTTACATACAAGTATGAAGAATAGATATTGCAATGGTTATTAGCAATAAGATAGATAGTGAGTTACATACAAGTATGAAGAATAACTATTGCAATGGTTATTAGCAATAAGATAGATAGTGAGTTACATACAAGTATGAAGAATAACTATTGCAATGGTTATTAGCAATAAGATAGATAGTGAGTTACATACAAGTATGAAGAATAACTATTGCAATGGTTATTAGCAATAAGATAGATAGTGAGTTACGTACAAGTATGAAGAATAACTATTGCCATGGTTATTAGCAATAAGATAGATAGTGAGTTACATACACGTATGAAGAATAACTATTGCAATGGTTATTAGCAATAAGATAGATAGTGAGTTACATACAAGTATGAAGAATAACTATTGCAATGGTTATTAGCAATAAGATAGATAGTGAGTTACATACAAGTATGAAGAATAACTATTGCAATGGTTATTAGCAATAAGATAGATAGTGAGTTACATACAAGTATGAAGAATAACTATTGCAATGGTTATTAGCAATAAGATAGTGAGTTACATACAAGTATGAAGAATAACTATTGCAATGGTTATTAGCAATAAGATAGATAGTGAGTTACATACAAGTATGAAGAATAACTATTGCAATGGTTATTAGCAATAAGATAGATAGTGAGTTACATACAAGTATGAAGAATAACTAATGCAATGGTTATTAGCAATAAGATAGTGAGTTACATACAAGTATGAAGAATAACTAATGCAATGGTTATTAGCAATAAGATAGTGAGTTACATACAAGTATGAAGAATAACTATTGCAATGGTTATTAGCAATAAGATAGATAGTGAGTTACATACAAGTATGAAGAATAACTATTGCAATGGTTATTAGCAATAAGATAGATAGTGAGTTACATACAAGTATGAAGAATAACTATTGCAATGGTTATTAGCAATAAGATAGATAGTGAGTTACATACAAGTATGAAGAATAACTATTGCAATGGTGTTACAGAAGCATTAGTTATTTTGTTATGAAGAGCTTATTTCCCAGCAGCAATGCCTGAACCAGCAAGCCAGCGCCTAAGAAGGGCTCCAAGAAAACTGTAACAAGTTTCATTTCATAAAGAGTTAACTCTTTTTTTTTCAGCTTTTAGAAACTATTGTCTAATCACCTCTGGAGCCAGACTGCTAATTGATAAGATGAACTTGTAAACTTGTTATCTTAAGTACTGTAATCCTATTGTGGCCTGTCAAAGGACAGTGCTCTCTATCTAAATGTGTGATGGGGGATTTTGTGCTTCCCCCCCTCTCCCCCTGGGAGTGCCCTGTGTGCATGTAACCTTAATAAAAAGCAGGCTGGGCATCCCAGTCCTGAGTTCTTGTTTGACCCTCAATCGCAGCGTTGACTCGTTTTGTGGGCAGAAGGGTATCCTAGCTGTACTGCAGCTAAGGGAGATTATTCTATATTTGCGAGACTCATATAGAATACTATGGAAAGCAGCTTCTCCCCTCTTTAGCAATAGGGATCCAGGCTACTAAGCGGTCCATCTCTCAGCGAGACTAAGGGTAACCGTAACATTTGGCGGCAGCGGCGGGATTTTCCTGGATTTCCTAGGAGAGGTACAGAACGGATGGAGAGCGCTTACGAAAAATTGAAGCGTACAACCCTAAAGGATTTACTTGAAAGCAGAGGGGGGTACGCCAGCAACCGGCCGAGGAGAGAGCTGATCGCAGAATTGACCGAACTGGATCAGAGCTTCACAATGGCGGAAACACCGACCACGATTAGTGACGAAAAAACCAGGATTGTTCGGGAAAGGCTCTCATTATACGGGCCGAACCCCTCCATGGAATTGGTACAGCAGTTGATGGCGGAGGCGGACGAGGATATACGAGAGACTCGAGCCCACGAACTCAACCTAGCGAACGCACACCGCAATGCTGAAGCCCCGCAGGTAATCATCCCTGTCGAAAATGCTGGGAGGCCCAAGATACCCTATGCGGCATTTCGACCCTTCCTAGAGAGCGAGACAGGGATTGATGAATATTTGGCGGACTTCGAAAGGCAATGTGCCCTGCACCAGATTCCCAACAGAGAGTGGCCCACGATATTGTCTGGGAAACTATCCGGGCGAGCCCTGGAAGCCTTTCGTACTCTGGGTGCTGAGGAAGTGACACAGTATGAGCTAGTTAAGGAGACACTGTTGCGACGGTACGCTGTAACTCCGGACACGTATCGCCGACAGTTTCGGGGCACGGAAAAGAAGCCTAACGATACCCATATGGAATGGGCGCACCGAATGCGGAGAGCGGCGAATCACTGGCTGAGCGGAAGTAAAGCGGTGACTGGGGAGGAAATTTTACAATTGTTTCTCTTAGAACATTTTTATAATGGCATGGAACAGCAAGGGAAGGAATGGCTGCGAGACAGGCGGCCTTCTACCTTAGAAGAAGCAGCCAAATTGGCCGATGAACATTATGACTCCCGTCTTCACGAACCCATGAACTACCGAGCTCCAGCACGGGTCGAACCCAGAGAGGTTTACCGTGCACCCCCTCGTGCTGAATTCCGAGCCCCGGTGCCCACAGGGCCCGTCCGACACTCAGGACCACCCAATAACAGCTCTGAGCGTCCCAGACCGACTTGCCACCGATGCAAGCAACCAGGGCATTTCATGGCTAGCTGCCCCCTTAATACGCACCAGACACCCAGGAATTACAATTACCCCTCTGGGTCCTATCGTCCGGCCGGGCCCTCTGTGTTAACCAAGAGGCCCCTATGGAGGGATATGTGGGGCCGCTTCACGAGGCAGACCCTGTATATGCTGCCTCAGATAACCGCCAGCACCATCGGCAGAGGGTATGGCTCGAGGGGCGATCTACCGAGGGATTGCGAGACACAGGGGCTACTATCACGCTGGTACAGAGTCATTTGGTGCCAGAGCACAAGCGATCCGGACAGACTGTGGCCGTTAGAGTGGCGGGGGGGATGTGTACAAAATTCCAACAGCTAAAGTGCATCTTGATTGGGGAGCGGGAAAGGGGGCTGTGAACGTGGGCCTAATGGATAATTTACCTGCCGAAGTACTACTGGGCAACGATTTGGGCCCCATGACTTCTGCCTATGCTCCAGTATGCAACAACGAGGCGGACCCAGTGACTACACGGGCCCAAGCCCGGACGGAGCGAGAGCTCTCACCAGTGCGGGAGACACAGGTAAGACCTACCCCGACCTTGCCTGACAGGTTAGGCCCCATACCCTGGGACACCCCAGATGCCTTCGAGGCAGAGTCTAAGACTGACCCGACCTTACAAAAGTACCGGGAACGAGCAGAGACCGGAGGGGGGCGGGGCAGATAACGAAACATTCTTATGGGAAAAAGGGAAACTATACCGCTGGACAGAGAAAAGGGGACAGCGTAGGCGACAGCTGGTAGTGCCCCACAAATACCGTCAAGAAATCCTCAAAATAGGCCACGACATCCCCTTAGCAGGCCACCTAGCCGTTACCCGTACCCTACACCGCATTACTCACACGTTCTTTTGGCCAGGGGTGCACGCTGACGTTAGAACTTACTGTAACACCTGCGATGTGTGTCAACGAGTAGGAAGGCGAGGCGATCACCCTAAAGCCCAGCTAGTAAATATGCCCATTGTAGAGGAACCCTTCAGCCGGGTTGCTATTGACCTAGTGGGACCACTGGCTACCCCTAGTCCCTCCGGTAAGCGATACATTCTTACCGTAGTGGACTACGCTACCAGGTACCCAGAGGCTGTCGCCCTATCCAACATACAAGCGGATACGGTAGCGAATGCACTAGTACAGGTGTTCTCCCGGGTAGGATTTCCAAAAGAAATCCTATCCGACCGAGGCACCCAATTTACGGCTGAATTGACCCAACAACTCTGGCAGGTTTGCAAAATTAAGTCCCTCCTAAGCTCCCCATACCACCCCCAGACGAACGGGCTGTGTGAGAGGTTCAATGGGACCCTCAAGCAAATGCTCAAGACGTTCACTCAGGAATACCGAGACTGGGAACGCTTCCTGCCGCACCTCCTATTTGCTTATCGGGAGGTGCCCCAGGAAACGACAGGGTTCTCTCCCTTCGAGTTGCTCTACGGAAGAAAGGTACGGGGACCCCTAAACCTGATCCGGGAGCACTGGGAGGGAGAGATGGAGGCTGACGGTGTCCCAATTGTGCCATACGTGCTGGAACTCAGGGACCGAATGGAGCAATTAGCCAAATCCGTGCGGGCTAATCTCCAGTTGGCCCAGAGAAGACAGAAAGTATGGTACGATCGGGGGGCCCGAAAGAGAATCTTCACCATAGGACAAAAGGTGTTAGTACTTAAGCCGGTGAAGACAGACAAATTGCAGGCGTCCTGGCAGGGTCCCTACCAGATCGTAGAGAAAAGGGGAGACACCACTTATGTGATAGCTAGCTGCCACGACAACAATCTTAGAAAGACATTCCATGTAAACATGCTCAAGGAATATTTTGAGCGACCAGAGAACGTGACGGCCGTATGTTGTTCCCCTCAGGAAGACCCCGACAGTTTACCCATTCCAGACCTATTAGAAAAGAGCCTCCCCACAGGTATAGTGGCGCAGGTTCAGATAGGGGACCGACTTAGCCCCACTGAAAGGGAGCAGCTCAACCAACTCCTCCAGTCCAAACACCTCACCTTCTCCCCGAAGCCAGGGTACACTACTTTAACCACCCACCAGGTAGATACTCCGGGACAAGCTCCCTTGCGCCAGGCTCCGTACCAAATCCCCGAAGCAGTTAGGACAGGAATGAAGAAGGAGATCGATGAGATGCTCCAGCTCAGGGTAATTGAGCCCTCCGATAGTCCCTGGGCCTCCCCAGTTGTCTTGGTGCCCAAGAAAGATGGGACCACCCGGTTCTGCGTAGACTATCGGAGGCTCAATGAAAATACCGTGACGGACGCTTACCCTATGCCCAGGGTAGACGAGCTACTCGATCGTATAGCCAGGGGAAATTACCTGACCACTATTGACCTCTGCAAAGGTTACTGGCAGATTCCCCTGGCCCCGGAGGCTATCCCCAAGTCGGCATTCGTCACCCCATTCGGCTTATATCAGTTTAGGGTAATGCCGTTTGGGATGAAGAATGCCCCAGCTACATTCCAGCGCTTGGTGGATAGGCTCCTGGATGGCTTCCAGAGTTTTGCTTGCGCCTACCTGGACGACATAGCGATCCACAGTGAGTCCTGGGAGGACCACTTAGCTCATGTGGGAATGGTTCTGGATCAGATCCGGGCTGCTGGCCTGACTCTGAAGCCAGAAAAATGCCACTTTGGGATGGCCGAGGTACAGTACCTGGGTCACCGGGTGGGGTGTGGAAAGCAGCGACCAGAGCCGGCCAAAATAGAAGCTGTCGCCAATTGGCCCACCCCCATCACTAAGACTCAGGTCCTAGCCTTCCTGGGCACGGCAGGGTACTATAGACGGTTCGTACCAGACTACAGCACACTTGCCAAACCCCTGACTGACTTGACCAAGAAGAACTTACCTCGACAGGTCCTGTGGTCTCCCCACTGTGAAACGGCTTTCCAGGCTCTCAAAAATGCTCTAATTAACGCTCCTGTCTTGGCGGCCCCAGCCCTTAACAAACGTTTTATCGTCCATACAGATGCTTCCATGTTCGGGTTGGGAGCCGTCCTCAGCCAAGTAGGCGAAGATGGAGGGGAGCATCCAGTTGCCTACATCAGCCGGAAGCTCCTGCCCCGCGAAGTCAGCTATGCAGCGGTCGAAAAGGAGTGTTTGGCTTTGGTGTGGGCATTAAAGAAATTGACTCCCTATTTATATGGTCAGGAGTTCACTCTGGTCACCGACCATAACCCGTTGGTGTGGCTGAACCGGGTCTCTGGAGATAACGGCAGGCTATTACGTTGGAGCTTATCGTTGCAAACCTTCAATTTCACCATTACTTACAGACCTGGGAAACAGAATGGCAACGCCGACGGGTTGTCCAGACAAACCGACCTCAGCCCCGCATAACCAGCAGTCTGGACAGCCTTAGTCTGCCCCGAAAAGGGGTCAGACCGTGTCTGCCAGAGTGTTCCACAGAAAGGGAGCAATGTTACAGAAGCATTAGTTATTTTGTTATGAAGAGCTTATTTCCCAGCAGCAATGCCTGAACCAGCAAGCCAGCGCCTAAGAAGGGCTCCAAGAAAACTGTAACAAGTTTCATTTCATAAAGAGTTAACTCTTTTTTTTCAGCTTTTAGAAACTATTGTCTAATCACCTCTGGAGCCAGACTGCTAATTGATAAGATGAACTTGTAAACTTGTTATCTTAAGTACTGTAATCCTATTGTGGCCTGTCAAAGGACAGTGCTCTCTATCTAAATGTGTGATGGGGGATTTTGTGCTTCCCCCCCTCTCCCCCTGGGAGTGCCCTGTGTGCATGTAACCTTAATAAAAAGCAGGCTGGGCATCCCAGTCCTGAGTTCTTGTTTGACCCTCAATCGCAGCGTTGACTCGTTTTGTGGGCAGAAGGGTATCCTAGCTGTACTGCAGCTAAGGGAGATTATTCTATATTTGCGAGACTCATATAGAATACTATGGAAAGCAGCTTCTCCCCTCTTTAGCAATAGGGATCCAGGCTACTAAGCGGTCCATCTCTCAGCGAGACTAAGGGTAACCGTAACAAATGGTTATTAGCAATAAGATAGATAGTGAGTTACATACAAGTATGAAGAATAACTATTGCAATGGTTATTAGCAATAAGATAGATAGTGAGTTACGTGCAAGTATGAAGAATAGCTATTGCAATGGTTATTAGCAATAAGATAGATAGTGAGTTACATACAAGTATGAAGAATAACTATTGCAATGGTTATTAGCAATAAGATAGATAGTGAGTTACATACAAGTATGAAGAATAACTATTGCCATGGTTATTAGCAATAAGATAGATAGTGAGTTACATGCAAGTATGAAGAATAACTATTGCAATGGTTATTAGCAATAAGATAGATAGTGAGTTACATACAAGTATAAAGAATAGCTATTGCAATGGTTATTAGCAATAAGATAGATAGTGAGTTACATACAAGTATGAAGAATAACTATTGCAATGGTTATTAGCAATAAGATAGATAGTGAGTTACATGCAAGTATGAAGAATAACTATTGCAATGGTTATTAGCAATATGATAGATAGTGAGTTACATGCAAGTATGAAGAATAACTATTGCAATGGTTATTAGCAATAAGATAGATAGTGAGTTACATACAAGTATGAAGAATAACTATTGCAATGGTTATTAGCAATATGATAGATAGTGAGTTACATGCAAGTATGAAGAATAACTATTGCAATGGTTATTAGCAATAAGATAGATAGTGAGTTACATACAAGTATGAAGAATAACTATTGCAATGGTTATTAGCAATAAGATAGATAGTGAGTTACGTACAAGTATGAAGAATAACTATTGCAATGGTTATTAGCAATAAGATAGATAGTGAGTTACATACAAGTATGAAGAATAACTATTGCAATGGTTATTAGCAATAAGATAGATAGTGAGTTACATGCAAGTATGAAGAATAACTATTGCAATGGTTATTAGCAATATGATAGATAGTGAGTTACATGCAAGTATGAAGAATAACTATTGCAATGGTTATTAGCAATAAGATAGATAGTGAGTTACATACAAGTATGAAGAATAACTATTGCAATGGTTATTAGCAATAAGATAGATAGTGAGTTACATGCAAGTATGAAGAATAACTATTGCAATGGTTATTAGCAATAAGATAGATAGTGAGTTACATACAAGTATGAAGAATAACTATTGCAATGGTTATTAGCAATAAGATAGATAGTGAGTTACGTACAAGTATGAAGAATAACTATTGCAATGGTTATTAGCAATAAGATAGATAGTGAGTTACATACAAGTATGAAGAATAACTATTGCAATGGTTATTAGCAATAAGATAGATAGTGGAACATAGTAATACATCCTCCATAATGAATTGCCTCAGTACAGCAGTTACATAGAGACACAGCAGTTTACATAGAGATGCCTGCATATATTGAGATAAAATTCTCACAAGAGTGTATTGCTGAAGAAAACAACCAAATCACACCAGGATGATTTTCCACATTTAGCGGTATTGTCTTCAGCCAGACTTTAGCAAAATGGGATAAGTGCTGCCAAAGCTGCATGCGTGTTAGTAAAGCATAGTACTTCTTATTGCTGAAGATGTTGTGTGAAAGCAGCAAACAAGCCAAATGAGCTGTGGGAGTCAGTCCAGGCTAACCCCCCATATTGCAAGTGAAAGCAGCTATATTCCTGTGTTAAACCATAAGCATGCACTTATCTGATTCTGGAGGTGTCCACAATTGAGGTCCGCCCTGAGGAAGCCCCGCCTATCATTTGGCATTGTGGGTAAAACGATCAGGATCGTAGGCATTGGATCACAGACGCACATGTGACCAACCAGGAAGTAAGCACACAGTCCTACCACGCTGCAGTCTCAGCGTGCAGCATTCAACTGGCTCAGCAAACTGTTTCATGGGACTCAATTACAAGGCAGTATTTCAGGAGGCAACCGGTAACAAACAGTGGACCTCAATTGTGGACACCTCCAGAATCAGATAAGTGCATGCTTATGGTTTAACACAGGAATATAGCGGCTTTCACTTGCAATATGGGGGGTTAGCCTGGACTGACTCCCACTGCTCATTTGGCTTGTTTGCTGCTTTCACACAACATCTTCAGCAATAAGAAGTACTATGCTTTACTAACACGCATGCAGCTTTGGCTGCACTTATCCCATTTTGCTAAAGTCTGGCTGAAGACAATACCGCTATATGTGGAAAATCATCCTGGTGTGATTTGGTTGTTTTCTTCAGCAATACACTCTTGTGAGAATTTTATCTCAATATATGCAGGCATCTCTATGTAAACTGCTGTGTCTCTATGTTACTGCTGTACTGAGGCAATTCATTATGGAGGATGTATTACTATGTTCCACTATCTATCTTATTGCTAATAACCATTGCAATAGTTATTCTTCATACTTGTATGTAACTCACTATCTATCTTATTGCTAATAACCATTGCAATAGTTATTCTTCATACTTGTATGTAACTCACTATCTATCTTATTGCTAATAACCATTGCAATAGTTATTCTTCATACTTGTATGTAACTCACTATCTATCTTATTTCTAATAACCATTGCAATAGTTATTCTTCATACTTGTATGTAACTCACTATCTATCTTATTGCTAATAACCATTGCAATAGCTATTCTTCATACTTGTATGTAACTCACTATCTATCTTATTGCTAATAACCATTGCAATAGCTATTCTTCATACTTGTATGTAACTCACTATCTATCTTATTGCTAATAACCAGCAATAGCTATTCTTCATACTTGTATGTAACTCACTATCTATCTTATTGCTAATAACCATTGCAATATCTATTCTTCATACTTGTATGTAACTCACTATCTTATTGCTAATAACCATTGCAATAGTTATTCTTCATACTTGCACGTAACTCACTATCTATCTTATTGCTAATAACCATTGCAATAGCTATTCTTCATACTTGTATGTAACTCACTATCTATCTTATTGCTAATAACCATTGCAATAGTTATTCTTCATACTTGTATGTAACTCACTATCTATCTTATTGCTAATAACCATTGCAATAGTTATTCTTCATACTTGTATGTAACTCACTATCTATCTTATTGCTAATAACCATTGCAATAGTTATTCTTCATACTTGCATGTAACTCACTATCTATCTTATTGCTAATAACCATTGCAATAGTTATTCTTCATACTTGTATGTAACTCACTATCTTATTGCTAATAACCATTGCAATAGTTATTCTTCATACTTGTATGTAACTCACTATCTATCTTATTGCTAATAACCATTGCAATAGTTATTCTTCATACTTGTATGTAACTCACTATCTATCTTATTGCTAATAACCATTGCAATAGTTATTCTTCATACTTGTATGTAACTCACTATCTATCTTATTGCTAATAACCATTACAATAGTTATTCTTCATACTTGTATGTAACTCACTATCTATCTTATTGCTAATAACCATTGCAATAGTTATTCTTCATACTTGTATGTAACTCACTATCTATCTTATTGCTAATAACCATTGCAATATCTATTCTTCATACTTGTATGTAACTCACTATCTTATTGCTAATAACCATTGCAATAGTTATTCTTCATACTTGTATGTAACTCACTATCTTATTGCTAATAACCATTGCAATAGTTATTCTTCATACTTGTATGTAACTCACTATCTTATTGCTAATAACCATTGCAATAGTTATTCTTCATACTTGTATGTAACTCACTATCTTATTGCTAATAACCATTGCATTAGTTATTCTTCATACTTGTATGTAACTCACTATCTTATTGCTAATAACCATTGCAATAGTTATTCTTCATACTTGTATGTAACTCACTATCTATCTTATTGCTAATAACCAGCAATAGTTATTCTTCATACTTGTATG
The DNA here is from genome assembly GCF_027579735.1 of Bombina bombina. Taxonomy (NCBI): domain Eukaryota; kingdom Metazoa; phylum Chordata; class Amphibia; order Anura; family Bombinatoridae; genus Bombina; species Bombina bombina. The sequence continues at coordinate 12,385,479 of NC_069509.1, read as the reverse complement.
TAACTCACTATCTTATTGCTAATAACCATTGCAATAGTTATTCTTCATACTTGTATGTAACTCACTATCTTATTGCTAATAACCAGCAATAGTTATTCTTCATACTTGTATGTAACTCACTATCTATCTTATTTCTAATAACCATTGCAATAGTTATTCTTCATACTTGTATGTAACTCACTATCTATCTTATTGCTAATAACCATTGCAATAGTTATTCTTCATACTTGTATGTAACTCACTATCTATCTTATTGCTAATAACCATTGCAATAGTTATTCTTCATACTTGTATGTAACTCACTATCTATCTTATTGCTAATAACCATTGCAATAGTTATTCTTCATACTTGTATGTAACTCACTATCTATCTTATTGCTAATAACCATTGCAATAGCTATTCTTCATATTTGTATGTAATTCTTTGTAATTGTTGCTATACTGCCATTATTGTTGTTCCTGAAATCTTTACAAAGCACCTATCACACTTAGATCCCTAAAAATTTACCTGTCCGGTAATTATCCCTTGTATTGACTTGGGTACCGTGTACAGCTTGGGTGTAGCAGTGTACTAGGTGTCTTTGGATTGTATTTTTGCCAATATTATGATTATGATGTGCACATCTTCAGGGTTTTAATTGGCCACATGTACTATATTGTTTGTTCAACATACTTTACTTTGTGTTGCTAACATATACCCGAGGCCAGCACACAACTGGCCTATTGCTATGTTTGGACAGTTAGGATTTACTTCTTTCTGTACTATTAATAAATTATTTTTTGTTCTCAGTGATTGTACTGGTCAGAGATTCATTCCATTTGTTTAATTTAGCTACACTTTTGAGCTATTTTTTATAAAAAAAAGAGTGCTTGATTCCCTATCTATACAGGGCCTTAAGAAATTATTGATGGTCCTTGTTCTCCTCTTGTAGTTTGTTGAAGAATAATTTTTTATAGGGTCTGCACCACATTAAAATTATAATCTAGCATAACATTAATGTTTTCTAAAGTTTGATACATTTTTTTTGGAAAAAGACACATTTATAGTAGCCATTTGTCCTGTACCCTTTTTGGTTTATATATATATATATACAGGGAGTGCAGAATTATTAGGCAAATTAGTATTTTGACCACATCATCCTCTTTATGCATGTTGTCTTACTCCAAGCTGTATAGGCTCGAAAGCCTACTACCAATTAAGCATATTAGGTGATGTGCATCTCTGTAATGAGAAGGGGTGTGGTCTAATGACCTCAACACCCTATATCAGGTGTGCATAATTATTAGGCAACTTCCTTTCCTTTGGCAAAATGGGTCAAAAGAAGTCTCAGAAAAGTAAAAAATAGTGAGATATCTTGCAGAGGGATGCAGCACTCTTAAAATTGCAAAGCTTCTGAAGAGTGATCATAGAACAATCAAGCATTTCATTCAAAATAGTCAACAGGGTCGCAAGAAGCGTGTGGAAAAACCAAGGCGCAAAATAACTGCCCATGAACTGAGAAAAGTCAAGCGTGCAGCTGCCAAGATGCCACTTGCCACCAGTTTGGCCATATTTCAGAGCTGCAACATCACTGGAGTGCCCAAAAGCACAAGGTGTGCAATACTCAGAGACATGGCCAAGGTAAGAAAGGCTGAAAGACGACCACCACTGAACAAGACACACAAGCTGAAACGTCGACTGGGCCAAGAAATATCTCAAGACTGATTTTTCTAAGGTTTTATAGACTGATGAAATGAGAGTGAGTCTTGAAGGGCCAGATGGATGGGCCCGTGGCTGGATTGGTAAAGGGCAGAGAGCTCCAGTCCGACTCAGACGCCAGCAAGGTGGAGGTGGAGTACTGGTTTGGGCTGGTATCATCAAAGATGAGCTTGTGGGGCCTTTTCGGGTTGAGGATGGAGTCAAACTCAACTCCCAATCCTACTGCCAGTTTCTGGAAGACACCTTCTTCAAGCAGTGGTACAGGAAGAAGTCTGCATCCTTCAAGAAAAACATGATTTTTATGCAGGACAATGCTCCATCACACACGTCCAAGTACTCCACAGCGTGGCTGGCAAGAAAGGGTATAAAAGAAGAAAATCTAATGACATGGCCTCCTTGTTCACCTGATCTGAACCCCATTGAGAACCTGTGGTCCATCATCAAATGTGAGATTTACAAGGAGGGAAAACAGTACACCTCTCTGAACAGTGTCTGGGAGGCTGTGGTTGCTGCTGCACGCAATGTTGATGGTGAACAGATCAAAACACTGACAGAATCCATGGATGGCAGGCTTTTGAGTGTCCTTGCAAAGAAAGGTGGCTATATTGGTCACTGATTTGTTTTTGTTTTGTTTTTGAATGTCAGAAATGTATATTTGTGAATGTTGAGATGTTATATTGGTTTCACTGGTAAAAATAAATAATTGAAATGGGTATATATTTGTTTTTTGTTAAGTTGCCTAATAATTATGCACAGTAATAGTCACCTGCACACACAGATATCCCCCTAAAATAGCTATAACTAAAAACAAACTAAAAACTACTTCCAAAACTATTCAGCTTTGATATTAATGAGTTTTTTGGGTTCATTGAGAACATGGTTGTTGTTCAATAATAGAATTAATCCTCAAAAATACAACTTGCCTAATAATTCTGCACTCCCTGTATATATATATATATATATATATATATATATATATATATATATATATTATATATCAAAACAAAAAACTTGCACTCTCTGGTCTTTTTCCAACGTATCTTTTACTGTGAAAAGTAGTGACGTTTCGGGGACAAAGCATCCCCTTCCTCAGACCTCTGAGGAAGGGAAAACCTTGTCCCCGAAACGTCACTACTTTTCACAGTAAAAGATTATGTGTGCAAGTTTTTTGTTTTGCTGTACTCCAGTGCTTTCCAAACTGTGTGTCGGGACACACTAGTGTGTCGCTAGCAGTGTGTAGGTGTGTCCCTGCTTCAGCACAATTTTTTTAAAATTTATTTTTTTGGTTTCTGACTTTCCGCCTGTCTGCTACGCATATCACATGGTTGACACATGATTGATACCTTGTGGGTCACAGATCATCTTAACCAATTAGTAGAGCTCAGTGGGAACTGAAACTTTTCCCATTGGCGGCTTTGGCGGCACATTGGCTCCTGACTGCACGTGTAGTCTCCTTAATTGGCTCGTGGCTGCATGTGTAGTCATTGAGTGGGACAGCAGTGTGTTTGCAGCGTGGGCAGTAGTCAGAAGTCAGTGGGTTTTTTTTGCAGCTAGCTCCCAGTAGTGCATTGCTGCTCCTGGTCTTGATATATGGATAGGAAGTGGAAACTTAAAAATGCTTGATGATGAAATGCGAGTTTCTTTATCTAATATTCCACCAAATATTCAGAAATTGTGTTCATCCCATCAACCTCATACAGCCCATTAAAATAGTAAGTAGCTATTTGTGTTATTAAACTTTTTTTTAATTCTTGCGCATACATACATACTGTTACTTGCAAATTTATTATATAATTTATGTATGTGTCCGTATCTCTTAAAACAAGTTTGTTTAACCTCCTGTTTGCTAGTACAACTGAATTAATTACTGTGTCGCAAAATGATGTAGGTCTAAAAAGTGTGTCACCAACATGAAAAGTTTGGAAAGCTCTGCTGTACTCACTGTGCACTAGCAACTCTGGCAGTTGTTGTATTAAGTGAGAGTGCTCTCCATAGATACTATACATATATATATATATATATATATATATATATATATATATATATATATATATATATACACTGTATATATAAATAAATAAAAAAATATATATATATATACATATATATGTGTATGTATGTCTGTAAATACATATATACACATATAAATAAATACATAAATATATATTTACACACACATATACCGGTATACATATATACATATATAAATATAAACATACATATATATGTACACACACATATACAGGTATATATATATATATATATATATATATATATATATATATATATATATATATATATATATATATATATATATATATATATAGTCCAATAATATGCACTCTCTGGATTTAAGCACGGCACACTTTATTCAGTAGTGACGTTTCGGGGCATTCATCCCTTCCTCAGACAATCGTTGTCTGAGGAAGGGGTGAATGCCCTGAAACGTCACTACTGAATAAAGTGTGCCGTGCTTAAATCCAGAGAGTGCATATTATTGGACTATATTGATTATTTGCTTATACACCCTGGTCTGGAGTAACTGTTGGCGAGTGGGGGTGCACTATCTTTGTCTATATATATACATATAAACATATAATTTGAGTTTCTAAAACCCTTTTAGGGACCTCACGTCTGGACGACACTTCTTAAATCATCTCCCCTGAGAGGAGAGCTTTAGATCATCAGGCTCTGAGGGAGATAGATTCTCTTTTGCATACTAGCAGCTCCATGACTGTTCATCGATACTCACTTCATCAGTCAGCAAGTGCTCTTGAGCTACCTGTAATGTCTGTAAGGTTTGGAATCTGTTCTGAAGAAGACCCAAAGGCTAGAATGATGTGAAAATCACACTCTAGTACACTGAATATATTCCAGGACGTGACCCCCCAGAGACAACTGTGGCACAGGAGAATTAAGCTGAGCAGACAAGAAAAAACGTGCGTGCAGAGGAGCTGGGGATAACTCCAACAGGCTGATCAGGCAGGCAGGGGACAGATAGGCCAGACGATATTCAAAGCAAAGTTTAACTTCAGCAGGCAGGTTTAACATGCACATTTTATAAAGTTCAGGCAGGCTTAGGTACTGGCAGACAGTCAATGAGTTACTTCAATAGGCAGGTCAGACAGGCAGAGGTTAAGCAGGATTAGGCAGGCAAAGTATTCACAGGCAGGGATGGTTTCTCCAATAGGCAGTTCAGGCAGGCAGAGGTAAATGACATTCAGTCAGGCAGAGGTTAAAAATTAAGCGGGTTTAGGAACGCAAGGTACTCACAGGTAGAGAGGGTTTCACAAATAGACAGTACAGGCAGACAGGTTAATGACATTCAGACACTCAGAGGTTAACAGATTACAGTAGGCAAAGTACTCACAGGCAGAGAGGGTTTCATTATTATTTTATTATTATACTTTATAAAGCGCCAACATATTCTGCAGCGCTGTTCATAGGTACAATCCATTTAAATTAAACAATGATATAAAACTTGTAAGAGACAGGACAAAATTTACAAACACATACAGGATGAATTGAGGGCCCTATTCCAGTGGGAACTTACAATCTAGAAGGGTAGGAGGTTGAGAAACAGGAGGTGAGGACTGCAAGATTGAGAAAGATGTTAATGCAGAGCTAGATGAGGGAAATGTTAGGTAAGTGAAATGAATTTATTATTGAGTTGGGTGGTAGGCTTCCCTGAGCATTTAAAGGAAGAAAGATTAGGGGAAAGCCAGAAAGCACGAGGGAGTGTTCTAGAGGGTAGGTGCTGCACGACAGAAGTCCTGCAGTCTAGCATGAGAGGAGGTGATAGTCACAGAAGCAAGGAGCAGGTCATTGTTGGATCTTAGTGGGCGGGCTGGAGTATACTTTTTTATTAGAGAGGATAGGTCGTGGGGAGCAGCGTTGGTGAGAGCTTTGTATGCAAGGGTGAGAATTTTGAATTTAATTCTGCTGCCTATGGGGAGCCAATGAAGGGACTCACAGAGAGGTGCAGCAGATACAGAGCGGGAGACAGGAAAGGTGGATTAGCTTGGCAGAGGCATTTAGGATGAATTGAAGGGGGAGATGTTGGAAAGAGGAAGGCCAGTAAGTAGGTTATTGTAATAGTCAAGTCGGGAAATAACAAGGGAGTGGATATTATTTGCTTTGTAGTGTTAGCGCTTAGAAAAGGGCGAATCTTGGAAATATTGCGAATGTGGTTGCGGCAGGATGTAGAAAGTGATTGGATGTGGGGGGCAAAGGATAGATTTGAGTCAAGTGAACTTAGGGCGATGGGGAAATGGTTATGCCATCAACAGGGATAGAGAAGTCAGAAGTCTGCATAGAGCTTGAGGGGGGGATTAGAAGGAACTCAGTCTTGGACATGTTAATCTTTAGGTGGTGAGAGGCCATCCAGGAGGAAATACCAGATAAACAGTTGCTGACATGAGAAAGGACAGAGGGAGAGAGAGCAGGGGTGGAGAGGTAGATCTGGGTGTCATCAGCATAGAGGTGATATTTGAAGCCATAACTGTTGATAAGTTTACCCAGTAAAGAAGTAGAGAACCAAGAACAGATCCTTGAGGTACTCCAACAGACAGAGGCATTTGAGAGGAGGAGTCACCGGCAAACAACACAGAAAAAGACCTGTGAGAAAGATAGGAATGAATCCAAGAAACAGCAGTGTCAAAGAGGCCAAAAGAGCTAAGGGTGTGTAGGAGGAGGGGGTGGTCAACTGTGTTGAAGGCAGCTGAGAGGTCAAGTAAGATGAGTATAGAGTAATGGCCAATATTTTTAGCAGAGAGTTGGTAACCTTGGTAAGGGCAGTCTCAGTTGAGTGTTTGCAGCAGAATCCAGATTGCAGGGGTCAAGCATGGACTTGGTGGACAGGAAGTGGGTTAGGTGATTGTAAACTAGTTTTTCAAGGAGCTTTGATGTAAGTGGAAGCAGTGCTACTGGGTGGTAGCTTTCAGGAAAATTAGGGTCAAGGGAGGATTTTTTGAGTATGGGAGTGACTTTTGAGTGTTTGAAAGAAGATGGGAAAGAGCCTGTAGAGAGAGATAGGTTGAAGATGTGAGTAAGAGCAGGAGTGTGGGTGGAAGACAGAGAGGGTATTAGATGGGAAGGGATAGGGTCGAGTGGGCAAGTAGTGAGGTATGAGGAAGATAGTAAGGAAGAAACTTCATTCTCAGTGGCTGTATGGAAGATGCGGAGGGTGGCAGAGGGAGTAACTGGGCCTGTTGTTTGAATATTGCAGGTTGGTGTTGGGATTTTGCTTCAGTTAGTATGTGTTTTGTTTAAAAAGTAGTCTGCCAGGTCTTGAGCATAAATACTGTCTATTCATAAATAGACAGTCCAGACAGGCAGAAGTTAATGACATTCAATCAGGCAGAGGTTAACAGGTTAAGGTAGGCAAAGTACTCACAGACAGAGAGGGTTTCATAAATAGACAGTTCTGGCAGGCAAAGGTAAATGACATTCAATCAGGCAGAGTTTAAAGGGACTGTATACACCAACTTTAACCCTTTAACGCCACACGTTAGGGGTTTAAAGAGCCTGGAAGCGATCCTGATCGCTTCCAGCCACTTTCAAGGTATTTCCGTGATGCCTCGATATTGAGGCAACACTGCAATACTTTTTTTGGCACACCAATGTGGAAGGGCCACTCTGTGGCCCTCTCTGCATCGGCCAGCGATGGTGCCGATCGTTGATGGGTGGGAGCAGCTGCAGGGAGGTGGGTGGGCGGCCCATCGCTGGACAAGTTCTGGTGATGAAACCAGTCACTGTTCCGGCAACTTGGGCGGGAGCTTGTGAGGGGGACGGGAGCGCACGCGCATGCACAGGCAAACATCTGATCGGTGGGAGAGGGCGGAGGGAGAGGGGAAATGTTGTTGGGAATAGGATCTGGGAGGGGAGGAGGTTCTTGGGGGGGCAGCTACATTTAGCAGTCTTCTAATTACCAAAAAAGCAGCGCCAAAGCCATATATGTCTGCTATTTCTGAAGAGAGGGGATCCCAGAGAAGCATTTACAAACATTTGTGCCATAATTGCACAAGCTGTTTGTAAATAATTTCAGTGAGGAACTTAAAGTTTGTGAAAAAAATAGAAATTTTTATTTATTTGATCACATTTGGCGGTGAAATGGTGGCATGAAATATACCAAAATGGGCCTAGATCAATACTTTGGGTTGTCTACTAAAAAAAATATATATACTTGTAAAGGGATATTCAGGGATTCCTGACACATATCAGTGTTACAATGTAACTATCGCTAATTTTGAAAAAAAAAAATGGTTTGGAAATAGCAAAGTGCTACTTGTACTTATTGCCCTATAACTTGCAAAAAAAGCAAAGAACATGTAAACATTGGGTATTTCTAAACTCAGGACAAAATTTAGAAACTCGTTAGCATGGGTGTTTATTGGTGGTTGTAGATGTGTGGTTTTTTTTTCATTTTTTCATCATATTTTATAATTTTTTTATAGTAAATTACAAGATATGATGAAAATAATGGTATCTTTAAAAAGTCCATTTAATGGCGAGAAAAACTGTATATAATATATGTGGGTAAATGAGTAAGAGGAAAATTACAGCTAAACACAAACACCGCATAAATGTAAAAATAGCCCTGGTCCTTAAGGGTAAGAAATTGAAAAATGGCCTTGTCCTTAAGGGGTTAATTTAACTGCATATAACAGTTAAATAAGAAAACCTGGAAAGAGGTATTACCACTGGTGGAAGCGGATATAGATCATTGTAAACCAATCAATAACATTTTGTTGTTGGCTAGAGAGCTTATTTTGAAATGATGGTTGCATAGTACAGCTCCCACGCTAAGGCTGTTTAAGTTGCTATTGATAAAACAGGTATGGATAGAACAAGCAGATGTAAAGGGTTAAGTGTTAGTTCGTATCATGGGAAATATTTCTCCTCTACGTGTTAACATACAAAAGCAGGTGGTAGCGCCGTTTGAGTCAGCTCCCTTCATATTAGAGTGACAACTGAGTGGCGCTTTGCATAAAATGTAATGGAAACTTAGGAGAGACTAGTTACGTAGTTTAGTTTATTAGAATTTAAAAAGTTAAATAGGGTTAATAATAAAAAGTAAAACAAATAAAGAGAAGACCTGGGGACTTTAAGAACGCTTATTGCATAATGAAGAACAGGACAAGATTGCAATGTGCAGAATTAACAAGACAAACTGTCTCCTGTTGGGAATTTATAACAATATACTGCGTCTTAGCCACCGTCAGGTTATAAAGGAAATGTACTATATGTAAGAATACTGCTGTAAAGTATACCAATGTTGACTATTGCTGTACCCCAGGATTCTCTCAATAAATAAAGTGTAAAAAAAAAAAACTATACATCTTAGCAAACCCCCCCCAGAATGGCTATATAAACAGATCATCTACAACACATTTATGAAAATAAAAATCTAGTATACAATGTCCCTTTAAGCAGGTTTAGGCAGGCAAGGTACACACTGGAAGAGAGGGTTTCTCCAATAGGCAGGTTAGGAAGAGCCACAGTGGTCAAGGACAATAAAATGGGCGGCGAGGATCCGCAAGCCAGAGAGTAAATAAGCCACATGATATCACTGGAGCAGCCTAGCAACATGACGCTACCTGACAGCCTCAAGGAGTGACACTGTCTTTGGGGCCTAGTTATCAAGCAGTCAACCTCAAATACGCTGGAATTCCGCAGCGTATTTGTGGCGAGGCTGATTCGCCTTAGTTATCAAAGGCTAGAGACCGGCAAAAGTAGAATTTTGTGATGTAAACTTCGATCCGCCGGACTCAGTCCGACACAGATCGATTCTTACGTCACTCCAGATGTTCCGCACACAAGTGCGGCACAATCTGACTACTTTTGCTAGTTATCAAAAAACTAGCAGGTACGCTCGGCACTTTTACGGCCCAGCGTACCTGGTTTTCAAACCGCCACCCTGGAGGCGGCGGATCCCATAGGAATCAATGGGAGTCTGACCATAGCGAAAGTCAGATGTCTGCACCTAACACCCTAACATGTACGAGTCTAAACACCACTAATCTGTCCCCCCTACACCGCCGCAACTAAATAAAGTTATTACCCCCTAAACCGCCGCTCCCGGAGCCCACCGCAAGCTACTCTATACATATTAACCCCTAAACCGCCGCTCACGGAGCCCACCGCAAGCTACTCTATACATATTAACCCCTAAACCGCCGCTCCCGGAGCCCACCGCAACCTATATTAAATTTATTAACCCCTAATCTGCCCCCCCTACACCGTCGCCACCTATAATACATTTATTAACCCCTATCCTGCCCCCCACTACACCGCCGCCACTGTAATAAATTTATTAACCCCTAAACCTAAGTCTAACACTAAATATTAATTAAATAAATCTAAATAATATTTCTATTATGAACTAAATTAATCCTATTTAAAACTAAATACTTACCTTTAAAATAAACCCTAATATAGCTACAATATAAATAATAATTATATTGTAGCTATTTTAGGATTTATTTTTATTTTACAGATAACTTTCAATTTATTTTAACTAGGTACAATAGCTATTAAATAGTTATTAACTATTTAATAGCTTACCTAGCTAAAATAAAGAGAAATTAACCTGTAAAATAAAAACTAACCTAAGTTACAATTACACCTAACACTACACTATACTTTAATAAATTATTCCTATTTAAAACTAAATACTTACCTATAAAATAAACCCTAAGATAGCTACAATATAATTAATAATTACATTGTAGCTATCTTAGGCCTAGATTTGGAGTTTGGCGGTAGCCGTAAAAACCAGCGTTAGAGGCTCCTAACGCTGGTTTTAGGCTACCGCCGGTATTTGGAGTCATTAAAAAAAAGGGTCTAACGCTCACTTTTCAGCCGCGACTTTTCCATACCGCAGATCCCCTTACGTCAATTGCGTATCCTATCTTTTCAATGGGATCTTTCTAACGCCGGTATTTAGAGTCGTGGCTGAAGTGAGTGTTAGAATTCTAACGACAAAACTCCAGCCGCAGAAAAAAAGTCAGTAGTTAAGAGCTTTCTGGGCTAACGCCGGTTCATAAACCTCTTAACTACTGTGCTCTAAAGTACACTAACACCCATAAACTACCTATGTACCCCTAAACCGAGGTCCCCCCACATCGCCGCCACTCTATTAATTTTTTTAAACCCCTAATCTGCCGACCGCCACCTACGTTATACTTATGTACCCCTAATCTGCTGCCCCTAACACCGCCGACCCCTGTATTATATTTATTAACCCCTAACCTGCCCCCCCACAACGTCGCTGCCAGCTACCTACAATAATTAACCCCTAATCTGCCGACCGCAAAGCGCCGCCACCTACATTATAGCTATGTACCCCTAATCTGCTGCCCCTAACACCGCCGACCCCTATATTATATTTATTAACCCCTAATCTGCCGCCCTCAACGTCGCCTCCACCTGCCTACACTTATTAACCCCTAATCTGCCGACCGGACCGCACCGCTATTATAATAAAGTTATTCACCCCTAATCCGCCTCACTAACCCTATAATAAATAGTATTAACCCCTAATCTGCCCTCCCTAACATCGCCGACACCTAACTTCAAACATTAACCCCTAATCTGCCGACCGGAGCTCACCGCTATTCTAATAAATGTATTAACCCCTAAAGCTAAATCTAACCTAACACTAACACCCCCCTAAGTTAAATATAATTTTTATCTAACTAAATAAATTAACTCTTATTAAATAAATTATTCCTATTTAAAGCTAAATACTTACCTGTAAAATAAAACCTAATATAGCTACAATATAAATTATAATTATATTATAGCTATTTTAGGATTAATATTTATTTTACAGGTAACTTTGTATTTATTTTAACCAGGTACAATAGCTATTAAATAGTTAAGAACTATTTAATAGCTACCTAGTTAAAATAATTACAAAATTACCTGTAAAATAAATCCTAACCTAAGTTACAATTAAACCTAACACTACACTATCAATAAATTAATTAAATACAATACCTACAAATAACTACAATGAAATAAACTAACTAAAGTACAAAAAATAAAAAAGAACTAAGTTACAAAAAATAAAAAAATATTTACAAACATAAGAAAAATATTACAACAATTTTAAACTAATTACACCTACTCTAAGCCCCCTAATAAAAAAACAAAGCCCCCCAAAATAAAAAAATGCCCTACCCTATTCTAAATTACTAAAGTTCAAAGCTCTTTTACCTTACCAGCCCTGAACAGGGCCCTTTGCGGGGCATGCCCCAAGAAGTTCAGCTCTTTTGCCTGTAAAAAAAAAACATACAATACCCCCCCCCAACATTACAACCCACCACCCACATACCCCTAATCTAACCCAAACCACCCTTAAATAAACCTAACACTAAGCCCCTGAAGATCTTCCTACCTTATCTTCACCATACCAGGTTCACCGATCGATCCAGAAGAGCTCCTCTGATGTCCTGATCCAAGCCCAAGCGGGGGGCTGAAGAGGTCCACGATCCGGCTGAAGTCATCATCCAAGCGGGAGCTGAAGAGGTCCATGATCCGGATGAAGTCTTCATCCAAGCGGGAGCTGAAGAGGTCCATGATCCGGATGAAGTCTTCTATCAACGGCATCTTCAATCTTCTTTCTTCGGGAGTCATCATCTTCCATCCGACGCGGAACATCCTCTTCTCCCGACGCCTACTAGCCGAATGATGGTTCCTTTAAATGACGTCATCCAAGATGGCGTCCCTCGAATTCCGATTGACTGATAGGATTCTATCAGCCAATCGGAATTAAGGTAGGAATATTCTGATTGGCTGATGGAATCAGCCAATCAGAATCAAGTTCAATCCGATTGGCTGATAGAATCCGATTCAATCAGCCAATCAGATTTTTCCTACCTTAATTCCGATTGGCTGATAGAATCCTATCAGCCAATCGGAATTGAAGGGACGCCATCTTGGATGACGTCCCTTAAAGGAGCCTTCATTCGTCGGTAGTCCGTCTGTAAAGAAGGATGTTCCTCATCGGCGGGATGAAGATTGAAGACCCTGCTTGGAAGATGACATCGCCCGGATAGAAGACTTCTTCAGCGCCTCTTGGAAGATGACATCGCCCGGATGGAAGACTTCTTCAGCGCCGCTTGGAGGATCACTTCATCGGATGGAAGATTTCTTCAGCGCCGCTTGGAGGATAACTTCTTCTGCTCCGGGTCTCCTCTTCAGTTCCATCGCTGCTTCGGCTGAGTGAAGACGACGCAAGGTAGGATGATCTTCAGGGGATTAGTGTTAGGTTATTTTAAGGGGGGTTTTGGGTTAGATTAGGGGTATGTGGGTGGTGGGGTTTTAATGTTGGGGGGGGTTGTATTTTTCTTTTACAGGCAAAAGAGCTGAATTCTTTGGGCATGCCCCACAAAAGGTCCTTTTAAGGGCTGGTAAGGTAAAAGAGCTTTGAACTTTTTTAATTTAGAATAGGGTAGGGCATTTTTTTATTTTGGGGGGGGTTTGTTATTTTATTAGGGGGCTTAGATTAGGTGTAAGTAGCTTAAATTGTTGTAATATTTTTAAAATGTTTGTAACTTATTTTTTTTATTTTTTGTAACTTAGCTTTTTTTATTTTTTGTACTTTATCATTGCACAAGCTTTTCACTAAAAAGGCTTGTGCAAAGCCGCCCCCTGCAGATTCGCTAGCAGGGGGTCTCAATCAACCCAAATGTATGCGATTGGGCGTATTGCTGTCCGCCGCCTCAGAGGTAGTGGATGAGTTAAGGAGTAGCGGTCTTAAGACCGATGCTTCTTTACTCCTGTTTCAGGTGAGCCTGAAGGCACACGCGGAAACATGTCGTAAGGCTAAATACAGGCCTTAATAAATCGGCCCCCAAGTCTGAACTACAAATGAGTAGTAGATTTGTTTTGGACAAGGTATGTCTATTTACACTTCCCCTGTATCATGTGACAGCCATCAACCAATCCCAAATGCATATATGTATAGTCTTTGATTTCTTGCACATGCTCAGTAGAGCTGGTGACTCAAAAAGTGTAAATATAAAAAGACTGTGCACATTTTGTTAATGGAAGTAAATTGAAAAGTTGTTTAAAATTAAATGCTCTATCTGAATCATGAAAGTTTAATTTTAACTTGTGTCCCTTTAATACACTATGAACACAAAGAAGATACGCTGACTCAAAGAGTTAGTATTGCTGGAAGGAAATTATTTATTGTGAAATCCAACCATCAGTGGCAAAGTAAAAGGGTCACAGTTGAGAACGCCTGACCGCATTTCGCGCATGCGTAGATGCGCTTCTTCTGAGGCCTCCGAAGAGTCGCATCTAGGCATGCACGAAACGCGTCAGGCAGTTCTCAACTGTGACCCTTTTACTTTGTCACTGATGGTTGGATTTCACAATAAATAATTTCCTTTCAGCAATACTAACTCTTTGAGTCAGCGTATCTTCTTGTGTTCATAGTGCCTTATAGCGGTTGGGCAAACCGCTTTTTGAATCGCTGCTCACCTTGCTGTAACCACTTGGGCTTCCAGGCTTGCTCTCCACCCCTCCATGCTACACTTACCCTCAGTGTGCCTTGCTATGTCACGGGTGACGTACTGAGGAAACATCTCTACGACAACCGGATCTCTTTTCATATGCCAAGGAGGACACACAAGCTGCACCCCCCCGGAAGGGTCTCATCGCCAGTCCGAGGTGAAGTACAGCAGTGTGCCCAGGCACCCCCACCAAACTAGTGGAGGGTAAGAGATAACCGATGATCAATTACTACAGTGACTTAACATTGTTCTGCTCACCCGTGACATCTAGGCTGAAGCGGTGTGTACTTACACTTTGGGAACTTGTTGGAGATTTTTAGCTTTGAATTGCCCATAGTGGATTATTGGAACTGTTGTGACTGCTTGGTCCCCTCTGACACGGACTGTATTGGGACTATATATATCCACTCTCGATTGGGTTTCTCAGATATATGTTTAGAGTACCCAGGGGATTGATTTTCTGAACACTTTTTTCTATTTTGATATTTTTATCCCTTTAAAACAACTGAAGTGACATTAAAGGTACAGTGCATTATAAAATAATATCCCCATCAATGTGTTGCCAGTGATTCTTTGTACCTGCTTGTGTGTATTACATTTTTATTAAATATCTCCTTTACCTTTTAATTTGACAATGAAATTAACCCTTTTTTGCCAACTAAAACCATTGTCTATATTGTAAATATAAATACTTTCCTGAGTACAATGTACCTTTAAAAACGTGAGACCTTAATGAAAAGGGTATATGAACATCTCTTGCATTGTTAAAAATTGCCCCCACACCCCCATATGAAGCGAAAGGCAAAGCCTCCTCACATTCCTGTCTACAGGACTTATCCATAATAGCCCCAATGAAGTGGAACTCTCTCCCTCACAAGATTCTACCCTCATTCTCAAGGCTTTGGCCCTTATTTATTAAAGGTCTTGCAGACCTGATCCGACAGTGCGGATCAGGTCCGCAAGACCTCGCTAAATGCAGAGAGCAATAAGCTCTCCGCATTTACATTGCACCAGCAGCTCACAAGAGCTGCTGGTGCAACGCCGCCCCCTGCCAATCGGCCGCCAGCAGGGAGGTGTCAATCAACCTATCATACTCGATCGGGTTGATTTCCGGCGATTCCTGTCCGCCTGCTCAGAGCAGGCAGACAGGGTTATGGAGCAGCGGTCTTTAGACCGCTGCTTCATAACTTGTGTTTCTGGCGAGTCTGAAGACTCGCCAGAAACACGGCCCTTCAAGCTCCGTACGGAGCTTGATAAATATGGGACTTTAAGTGTTTCATACACAACCTACTGTACAGTGTATGCAAAAAAATCTTATTGCAGTTACTCTCCTTCTTTTGTCACCCGTTTCAACCCCCTTAGCAAGTCTACAAGTTCAGCTGTCATAGAGATCACCTTCATGTTAGATTATGAACCCAGATGTCCTGTAGATCATCTTAATTTATGCCTACAGGCCATCTATTCTGTAAATCTCACTAATGTAAGTCTATGTACCCAGCTGTACTATAGATCATATTGGCCGCCTTCAGGCAGGGCTTAGAGCTAGTGGAGGCGCTTCACTCCCAGCGATGACGTGGCGCTAGGTGACGTCACAAGCAAGGGAGCTTCGAAAAAACGTTCGCCATGTGCAAAGGGATCTGCTGCACAATAATGGACTGCGCATGCGAACGTTTTTACTAGCTCCCTTGTGCTGTCTGTTACTGTTACACAATACTGTTACACAATACTGTTGCAAACATCGGAATACTGACCCACCTCCATTTAGCTCAGCTGCTCTCAGCTCAGCCCCTGTAGCTTATCCTGCACTGAATAGAGGTGGGTCAGAGTTGCGATGTTTGCCAAGAGAGTGAGACTGGGGAAATCATTCTCTGCTCTGGGGATCAAAATCGGCAATTCCCGGAACCCCGCCCACACATCTAGTTTGCTAAGTGCACTGCTAACACACAACGCTCGCCAGTCCACCCCGTGAGGGAAATACACTACACAATGATTGAACGTCAGGTCTTTGTGTTTTTATACATATAATATGATTTTTCGTGTGCTCTAGATAATGTAGTCCATTTCTTTTCACTTCATACGCTACGTATGAAGTTAAAGAAATGGGTTACATTCTCTAGAGCACACGAAAACTCATATTATATGTATAAAGACATGGCAGCCTCCACAGCAACACGTGTTTTGGAGGCTGCCATGTTTCCAAGCGTCTGAGCTTGCTCTGAAAAGTCCCAGCTTTTCCAGCACACTGGAAGCGCTGGGACTTACGTCACCAGAGCGCTCAAAAAACGCCAGGCATCTCACTTGCAAGTGTGAGAAAAACGCTCCAAGCGAGTTCCAGTTCGCATGGAGCGCTGAACGAACGCAGTCATTAATGTAAAATTATGTACCCAGCTATACTATAGATCATATTAATGTAAGCTTATGTACCCAGCTGTACTATAAACGATAAAGGGAAAGAGCGCAGACTCAAGTGCAGTATTTAAAGTTTATTCAAGCAACAGACGAATAACAAATTGAACACTCACAAGATGGTGCATAAGTCTATGCATTAAAGCCGACTGCTATGTCCCAAAAGCCGATCCCTTATGGCGGTACTTCCAGGGATGTATGGCAGGTCAGTTCACTTTGCCGGCTTTACAAACGAACACACCCGCTCTGCAGTCGCGGGGAAAATGACGTTTCCTGTAGCCGTCTGAAGGAGTGCTGGATCACTGACAACTCCTGGACTACGGATCCCGCCGGGATCAAAAAAGCTAAGCAAATTCTACGCGTTTCGTCTCGTATCGTCGAGACTTTGTCAAGAATCATTCTTGACAAAGTCTCGATGATACGAGACGAAACGCGTAGAATTTGCTTAGCTTTTTTGATCCCCGGCGGGATCCGTAGTCCAGGAGTTTGTCAGTGATCCAGCACTCCTTCAGACGGCTACAGGAAACGTCATTTTCCCCGCGACTGCAGAGCGGGGGTGTGTTCGTTTGTAAAGCCGGCAAAGTGAACTGACCTGCCATACATCCCTGGAAGTACCGCCATAAGGGATCGCTTTTGGGACATAGCAGTCGGCTATTATATGCATAGACTTATGCACCATCTTGTGAGTGTTCAATTTGTTATTCGTCTGTTGCATGAATAAACTTTAAATACTGCACTTGAGTCTGCGCTCTTTCCCTTTTATCGTTTACAGTTTATCTTGTTGGGGACCCTGGAGTCTACCCCTATTTTGGAGGAGCAGCGACCGTTTACCTCATTTGATAATATATTATTTGATACTCTTGACATGCAAAGACGGTAAGTAATTCATTGAAACGGACTATATATATATATATAAGATCTTTTCTATATAGGATGGACTGAAGTATTTATTTAAAACATCCATTGAATTATTTACTTGATTGTAATTTTTTATGTACTAGGGTATGTATATTGTGTCATTTAGTACTATTTGATATCCAGGATTGATTTTTTTCCTTATTTTATTTTAAGTTAGCGCCCGGTTGTGTGTCACTCTGTTGCACACATATCCAGCTGTACTATAGATCATATTAATGTAAGCTTATATACCCATCTGTACTATAGATCATATTAATGTAAGC
Organism: Bombina bombina; assembly: GCF_027579735.1. Taxonomy (NCBI): domain Eukaryota; kingdom Metazoa; phylum Chordata; class Amphibia; order Anura; family Bombinatoridae; genus Bombina; species Bombina bombina. The sequence continues at coordinate 12,367,666 of NC_069509.1, read as the reverse complement.
TTATGTACCCAGCTGTACTATAAATTATATTAATGTAAGCTTATGTACCCAGCTGTACTATAGATCATATTAATGTAAGCTTATGTGCCCAGCTGTACTATAGATCATATTAATGTAAGCTTATGTACCCAGCTATACTATAGATCATATTAATGTAAGCGTATGTACCCAGCTGTACTACAGATCATATTAATGTAAGCTTATATACCCAGCTGTACTATAGATCATATTAATGTAAGCTTATGTACACAGCTGTACTATAGATCATATTAATGTAAGCTTATATACCCATCTGTACTATAGATCATATTAATGTAAGCTTATGTACCCAGCTGTACTATAGATCATATTAATGTAAGCTTATGCACCCAGCTGTACTATAGATCATATTAATGTAAGCTTATATACCCAACTGTACTATAGATCATATTAATGTAAGCTTATGTACCCAGCTGTACTATAGATCATATTAATGTAAGCTTATGTACCCAGCTGTACTATAGATCATATTAATGTAAGCTTATATACCCAACTGTACTATAGATCATATTAATGTAAGCTTATGTAGCCAGCTGTACTATAGATCATATTAATGTAAGCTTATATACCCAACTGTACTATAGATCATATTAATGTAAGCTTATGTACCCAGCTGTACTATAGATCATATTAATGTAAGCTTATGTACCCAGCTGTACTATAGATCATATTAATGTAAGCTTATATACCCAACTGTACTATAGATCATATCATGTAAGCTTATGTACCCAGCTGTACTATAGATCATATTAATGTAAGCTTATACACCCAACTGTACTATAGATCATATTAATGTAAGCTTATATACCCATCTGTACTATAGATCATATTAATGTAAGCTTATGTACCCAGCTGTACTATAGATCATATTAATGTAAGCTTATGCACCCAGCTGTACTATAGATCATATTAATGTATAGCTTATATACCCAACTGTACTATAGATCATATTAATGTAAGCTTATGTACCCAGCTGTACTATAGATCATATTATATGTAAGCTTATGTACCCAGCTGTACTATAGATCATATTAATGTAAGCTTATATACCCAACTGTACTGTAGATCATATTAATGTAAGCTTATGTAGCCAGCTGTACTATAGATCATATTAAGTAAGCTTATATACCCAACTGTACTATAGATCATATTAATGTAAGCTTATGTACCCAGCTGTACTATAGATCATATTAATGTAAGCTTATATACCCAACTGTACTATAGATCATATCAATGTAAGCTTATGTACCCAGCTGTACTATAGATCATATTAATGTAAGCTTATATACCCAACTGTACTATAGATCATATTAATGTAAGGCTTATGTAGCCAGCTGTACTATAGATCATATCAATGTAAGCTTATGTACCCAGCTGTACTATAGATCATATTAATGTAAGCTTATATACCCAGCTGTACTATAGATCATATTAATGTAAGCTTATGTACTCAGCTGTACTATAGATCATATTAATGTAATCTTATGCACCCAGCTGTACTATAGATCATATTAATGTAAGCTTATATACCCAACTGTACTATAGATCATATTAATGTAAGCTTATTTAGCCAGCTGTACTATAGATCATATCAATGTAAGCTTATGTACCCCAGCTGTACTATAGATCATATTAATGTAAGCTTATATACCCAGCTGTACTATAGATCATATTAATGTAAGCTTATGTACTCAGCTGTACTATAGATCATATTAATGTAAGCTTATGCACCCAGCTGTACTATAGATCATATTAATGTAAGCTTATATACCCAACTGTACTATAGATCATATTAATATAAGCTTATGTAGCCAGCTGTACTATAGATCATATCAATGTAAGCTTATGTACCCAGCTGTACTATAGATCATATTAATGTAAGCTTATATACCCAGCTGTACTACAGATCATATTAATGAAAGCTTATGTACTCAGCTGTACTATAGATCATATTAATGTAAGCTTATGTACTCAGCTGTACTATAGATCATATTAATGTAAGCTTATGTACCCAGCTGTAGTATAGATCTTATTAATGTAAGCTTATGTACCCAACTGTACTATAGATCATATTAATGTAAGCTTATATACCCAGCTGTACTACAGATCATATTAATGTAATTTTATGTACTCAGCTGTACTATAGATCATATTAATGTAAGCTTAATGTACCCAGCTGTACTATAGATCATATTAATGTAAGCTTATGTACCCAGCTGTAGTATAGATCTTATTAATGTAAGCTTATGTACCCAACTGTACTATAGATCATATTAATGTAAGCTTATGTACTCAGCTGTACTATAGATCATATTAATGTAAGCTTATGTACCCAGCTGTACTATAGATCATATTAATGTAAGCTTATGTACCCAGCTGTACTATAGATCATATTAATGTAAGCTTATATACCAAGCTGTACTATGGATCATATTAATGTAAGCTTATATACCCATCTGTACTATAGATCTTATTAATGTAAGCTTATATGCCCAGCTGTACTATAGATCATATAAATGTAAGCTTATGTACCCAGCTGTACTATAGATCATATTAATGTAAGCTTATATACCAAGCTGTACTATGGATCATATTAATGTAAGCTTATATACCCATCTGTACTATAGATCTTATTAATGTAAGTCTATGTACCCAGCTGTACTACAGATCATATTAATGTAACTTATATACCCAACTGTACTATAGATCAAATTAATGTAAGCTTAGTATACCCAACTGTACTATAGATCATATTAATGTAAGCTTATGTACTCAGGCTGTACTACAGATCATATTAATGTAAGCTTATGTACCCAGCTGTACTATAGATCATATTAATGTAAGCTTATGTACCCACGTACTACAGATCAAATTAATGTAAGCTTATGTACTCAGCTGTACTACAGATCATATTAATGTAAGCTTATGTACCCACTGTACTATAGATCATATTATGTAAGCTTATGTACCCAGCTGTACTATAGATCATATCAATGTAAGCTTATGTACCCAGCTATACTATAGATCATATTAATGTAAGCTTATGTACCCAGCTGTACTATAGATCATATTAATGTAAGCTTATATACCCAGCTGTACTACAGATCATATAATGTACAGCTTATGTACCCAGCTGTACTATAGATCATATTAAATGTAAACTTATGTACCCAACTGTACTATAATCATATTAATGTAAGCTTATGTACCCAGCTGTACTATAGATCATATTAATGCAAGTCTATGTACCCAGCTGTACTACAGATCATATTAATGTAAGCTTATATACCCAACTGTACTATAGATCATATTAATGTAAGCTTATATACCCAACTGTACTATAATCATATTAATGTAAGCTTATGTACCCCAGCTGTACTATAGATCATATTAATGTAAGTCTATGTACCACAGCTGTACTACAGATCATATTAATGTAAGCTTTAATACCCAACTGTACTATAGATCATATTAATGTAAGCTTATATACCCAACTGTACTATAGATCATATTAATGTTAGCTTATGTACCCAGCTGTACTATAGATCATATTATGTTAGCTTATGTACCCAGCTGTACTATAGATCATATTAATGTAAGATTATGTACCCAGCTGTACAATAGATCATATTAATGTAAGCTTATGTACCCAGCTGTACTATAGATCATATCAATGTAAGCTTATTACCCAGCTGTACATAGATCATATTAATGTAAAGCTTATGTACCCAGCTGTACTATAGATCATATTAAGTAAGCTTATGTACCCAGCTGTACTATAGATCATATTAATGTAAGCTTTGTACACAGCTGTACTACAGATCATATTAATGTAAGCTTATGTACCCAGCTGTACTATAGATCATATTAATGTAAGCTTATGTACCCCAGCTGTACTATAGATCATATTAATGTAAGCTTATGTACCCAGCTGTACTTATAGATCATATATGTTATCTTATGTACCCAGGCTGTACTATAGATCATATTAATGTAAGCTTTATGTACCCAGTTGTACTATAGATCATATTAATGTAAGCTTATGTACCCAGCTGTACTATAGATCATAATAATGTAAGCTTATGTACCCAGCTATACTATAGATCATATTAAATGTAAGCTTATGTACCCAGGTTGTACTATAGATCATATTAATGTAAATTTATGTACCCAGCTGTACTATAGATCATCAAATGTAATATATATATAACATTTATTTAGTGTTTGAAGGCGAAATTCATTGGGTTTATTTACTTTTCCTGGCATTTACCAGCTATTTTAATATAATAAAAAAGAGATTATTAGTCATGTGGTCATAGGGTTTTGGATGGGTCAGACACAAAGCAACATCGCAATGTTCTGCTTTATACTGAAATAAATGAGAGCTGTGAGTCTGTACTGCAGCTGATAAAGTTACTGGGGACGGGAAGATTTCCTTACAATGTAACACAAGTTGAACACGGTTTGAATAATTGCACATGGGATTTGTATGACAGGTGCTGGGACACTGCCAGTGTTTTGTTACCGCAGGGAAATGAGACCACAGGCAAATAAAGGGATAATTACAACTGATTTACACATCTCCCTGTACTGCTGGAATAGGCTCCAGGTTTTGGGAGAGAAAACAAAATATGTGTTGGTTAAATCAGGGCCAGAATTTCCATTGTAAGGCTCAATAAAATCTGCAGCAAATTATGCATCATTACTGTATGTGTCAGTTACTGTATGTGTCAGTTATTGTATGTGTCAGGTTACTGTATGTGTCAGTTATTGTATGTGTTAGTTACTGTATGTGTCAGTTACTGTATGTGTCAGTTACTGTATGTGTCCAGTTATTGTATGTGTCAGTTACAGTATTTGTCAGTTATTGTATGTGTCAGTTACTGTATGTGTCAGTTATTGTATGTGTCAGTTACAGTATGTGTCATTACTGTATGTGTCATGTTACTGGTATGTGTCAGTTATTGTATGTGTCAGTTACTGTATGTGTCAGTTATTGTATGTGTCAATTTACTGTATGTGTCGAGACTTTGTATTAGTTCACTGCTGCTTGAAGCTCCTCTCTGGGTTTAACCCTGTGAAGGGACTAAAGATATAGGTGGCCGAATTATCTGAGGCCGGATGGCCCCTGATCCCCATGTTTTCGCGCGAGCCTTCAGGCTCACTGGAAACAGCAGTTAAGAAATCAGCGGTCTTAAGACCCTATATGATCGGGCTGATTGACACACCCTGCTAGCAGCCGATTGGGTGCGAATCTTCAGAGGGGCGGCATTGACACAAGCAGTTTACAAGCACTGCTTGTGCATTGTTAAATCCGACAGTGTATGCTAAGCAGCTCATTCGGACAGACTGTTAATAATTCGTCCCCCATAAATGTCAAAGCCAGAGCAGCAATATAGCTGACCATCCTGGGATAAACTGCTGTAACCAATCACGTGTGGCATATGTCCTGTAGCCATCAGTCCCCCGCTGAGGTAAGCTACAGGCTCAGTTTGCACTGCTGCGCTGGAGCTGACATTAACTATGTATTTTAAAAAGTAAAGACTGCTCAACTGGGAACAGATGGGTGCTTAAGTGCCCATTCTATGGCATAGTCCGCACTCCAGGGTGCAGCCTTTTAGCCCATTCTGTGCTTTCCACAGAAGGGAACTTTCCTGCAGTATCAGTCTAAACTCCATCCAAAAATTACAGTCCTGCCTCACAATACGAGGCAATTCTCATCTGAACAAAGGACTTGTACAGTTAACTAAAGACGTACACAGAAGATACAGCTATATCCCTCTAGGCACAGTGTGTAAGGGGTCTACATCTGGTTGCCCGTACATGTACACAATACAGCTATAAGCCCTCTAGGCACAGTGTGTAAAGGGTCTACATCTGGTTGCCCATACACGTACACAGATACAGCTATATCCCCTCTAGGCACAGTGTGTAAGGGGCCTACATCTGGTTGCCCATACACAGATACAGCTATATCTCTCTAGACACAATGGCATCTACTTATCAAGCCGGCAACTTACATGCATTCAACGGCACCAATACTCTCACCTATGATCGCCTAACATCGCTGCCGCGGACCTGAATACGTTCTCCAAAATTACCAAAAAAGCTGTCAAAAAGCTGTGCACACAATTACGGTGCAATGAGCAGCGAGTGTTGTTTAACTAACAGTCATCAATCACGCTGCTCTTTCGGCTTTTTCCCAGCTTTATTGGTACCGCTGTCACTAAAACCCACACTATACTATACTGTTTTACCCCCTATACCGCCGCTCCCCGGAGCCCACCGCAACTCTAATAAATGTATTAACTCCTAAACCACCGCTCCACGGACCCCCCGCGCAACTAAATAAAGGGTTTTAAAACCCCTAAACCGCCGCTCCCGGAGCCCACCGCCACCTACATTATACTTATTAACCATAATCTTCTGCCGCCTACACAGCCGCCACCTACATTCTATATATTAACCCCTAATCTGCCCCCCTACACCGCCGCCACCTACATTATATTTATGAACCCCTAATCTGCCCCCCTACAACTGCCGCCACCTACCTACATTTATTAACCGCTAATCTGCCCCCCAACGTTGTCCTGCCACTATAATTAAATTTATTAACCCCTAAACCTAAGTCTAGCCCTAACCTTAACACCCCCTAACTTAAATATCATTAAAATAAATCTAAATAAATATTCCTATCATTAACTAAATAATTCATTTTTAAAACTATATATTTACCTGTAAAATAAACCCTAAGGCCTAGAATTTAGAGTTGGGGCGGTAGCCGTCAAAACGCTGGTTTTTACCGCCCGCTGGTATTTGGAGTCAGTCAGGAAAGGGTCTAACGCTCACTTGTGCAGCCGCGACTTTTCCATACCGCAGATCCCCCTACGCCATTTGCGTATCCAACTCTTTTCAATGGGATCTTTCTAACGCCGGTATTTAGAGTCGTGGCTGAAGTGAGCGTTAGAAATCTAACGACAAAACTCCAGCCGCAGAAAAAAGTCAGTAGTTAAGAGCTTTTTCTGGGCTAACGCCGGTTTATAAAGCTCTTAACTACTGTGCTCTAAAGTACACTAACACCCATAAACTACCTATGTTACCCCTAAACGGAGGCCCCCCACATCGCCGCCACTCTATTAAAATTTTTTAACCTCTAATCTGCCGCTCCGTATACCGCCGCCACTTAAGTTATCCCTATGTACCCCTAATCTGCTGCCCCTAACACAGCCGACCCCTATATTATATTTATTACCCTAATCTGCCCCCCACAACGTCGCCGCCAGCTACCTACAATAATTAACCCCTAATCTGGCCCGCTACTCTAATAGAATGGATTAACCCCTAAAGCTAAGTCTAACCCTAACACTAACAAAACACTAACGAAATAAATTAACTCTTATTATATACGATTATTCCTATTTAAAGCTAAATACTTACCTGTAAAATAAACCCTAATATAGCTACAATATAAATTATAATTCTTTTTGTAGCTATTTTAGATTAATATTTATTTTACAGGCCACTTTGTATTTATATTAACCAGGTACAATAGCTATTAAATAGATAATAACTATTAATAGGTAAAATAGTTAAAATAATTACAAAATTACCTGTAAAATAAATCCTAACCTAAGTTACAATTAAACCTAACACTACACTAGCAATAAATTAATTAAATAAACTACCTACAATTATCTACAATTAAACCTAACACTACACTATCAATAAATTAATTAAATACAATACCTACAAATAAATACAATTAAATAAACTAAAGTACAAAAAAAAAAAAGAACTAAGTTTACAAAAAATAAAAAAATATTACAAACATTAGAAAAATATTACAACAATTTTAAACAATTACACCTACTCTAAGCCCCCTAATAAAATAACAAAGACCCCCAAAATAAAAAAATGCCCTACCCTATTCTAAAATTAAAAAAGTTCAAAGCTCTTTCACCTTACCAGCCCTGAAAAGGGCCATTTGCGGGGCATGCGCCCCAAATAATTCAGCTCTTTGCCTGTAAAAAAAAAACATTTGCAATACCCCCCCCCCCAACATTACAACCCACCACCCACATACCCCTTAATCTAACCCAGAACCATCCCTTAAATAAACCTAACACTAAGCCCCTGAAGATCTTCCTACCTTATCTTTCACCATCGCCAGGTTTCACAGATCCGTCCTCCGAAGTCTTGATTCAAGCCTCCGAAGTCTTCATCCAAGCCCAAGCGGGGGCTGGCGATCCATAATCCGGCTGAAGTCTTCTATCAAGCAGCGGCTGAAGAGATCCAGAAGAGGGCTCCAAAGTCTTCATCCTATCCGGGAAAAAGAGGGAGATCCGGGACCGGCAACCATCTTGATCCAAGCGGCATCTTCTATCTTCATCCGATGACGAACGCTCCATCTTGAAGACCTTCAGCGCGGATCCATCTTCTTCTGTCCGACGTCCAACTGAAGAATGAAGGTTCCTTTAAGGGGACATCATCCAAGATGGGCGTCCCTCGAATTCCGATTGGCTGATAGGATTCTATCAGCCAATCGGAATTAAGGTAGGAAAATTCTGATTGGCTGATGGAATTAGCCAATCAGATTCAAGTTCAAGAGCACCCACTTGGGAAACCGGCACGGGCGAAAGCAGACAATGGTGCCCAAGCCCTAGCCACCAAGTGTTGATGTGGAGCAGGAACCGCAGAGACCTCCACCTTCCTAAAGCAGCTCCCTTACCCGCCTCCAGTAAGCTCACAGAAACACTATTACTCCCCGACACATCAACCATGCCACCTGACACCTACCCCGACATTGACGTATGCGTTATCTCACTTGCCACTCACCATCACATTCCAGGTGTCCTGTAGGCCTGCCGGAACACACCGGTTCTACCATGGATGCTGTACAGTCCCCCGTCGGTATGGGAAACACCCCTGAGGGAACCTGCAAAACATTGTGAAGATGACCCCCATGAAATGCACCATGACCCCCAAGACCAAGAGTGGCTCCATAGCCCTCTTTGGCAATATAGCATCCCCCAACCCTTTTGCTCTTTTCGAGCCAGGGCATACACAAATCTTATGATGTCTCCGAGATCCCGTCCCTCCTTCTAATTTACCCCGATTACAGAGTGGCTCTTTCGGCCTTAAAGATACTACCTGCAAAGACTTTTGGCCCAAAGTCCCGCCCCTTTTGGCAGACCTATCAGATGGACCGTGCCCGCACCCCATCCCCTAATCGCCTCTGGACATTTGCACAGCAGCCACCTACTGCTGTGGAATTTTGGGCCTCACCCAACACCGATCCAATCACCAGGGTCTAGACGGAGAGACTCCATCCACGAGTCGACCAGGCGGAAGGAGTCATCCTCCCTGCCATCAATAGACACATCAACCGTCTGCTTCTCCATATCGCCCCTTGAGGGCATCACCGTACCTGCTAGTGGAAAACCAAAGTTAGCATCAGTCATCTGAAACAGTATTTCCTAATACGGTTCCCAGAAAAAAACTACTCCCCCCAGAAATGCCAGCATGCTGAGCCTGAGTACCCTTATGCAACGCCAACCTAATCTCACCCTGGGGTTCAAATAATTCTGGGGAAGGAGGGACCACTTCTCCCTCAGCGGAGCTAGGGAAGACTGCTATCACCACAGGATCAGGTTTAGGGGGGGGGGCCCTCCCACGTGTACCTCTCCCTGCAACACCTCTCCTTTTTCCCTAGGAGGCCTACCAAAACGAAATTGAGCCCAGACCTACCAGCTCTAGAACTACCCCTATCACTAGGGTGAGCCTGAGGATGTTATGCCCTAATATGGACCTGCTGGCCAGTCCTGACCTCAGAAAAATGTAAAGAGCCTCCAGAGTCTCAGATGCCATAAGTATCCCACTAATAACATCCCCCTCCCCTGCCCTAGGGCCAAGAATCCAGGACCATGAAAACATTCCCTATCTTATCTGACCCAGTCCTGGAGGGGCCTAACTGGCTAACACGATTCCCCATAACAGAAAACTCCTGCCCCTGTTAACCTCCCCATTATTCTTCTCAGGCATAAACAGGCAATGCTGACTCTCCTGGATCCCTGCCACACTGGTAACAGAGCCATGCGCTGAGTAGACTTCAGCCATTATTTCCAGGGGCCGGCTCCCCCCCTATGCTTACCCTCCGGTACCACCGCCTCTGCTGCCACCACATCAGCCGATTTATCCGCTGCCACCAACTTCCTGCTGGTGTCCCTTCTATCAATACTGGGACTGACTTCTCCAATGCCACCCACTGTGCCAGCGCAAGGACTGAGCCGTTCCGGAGGACGGGAGCACTGCTTGGTCTGGACCTGGAACAGGAGCGCATCATCGCGTGGATCATCTTCGGCTTGCAAGAGAACAACAGCTGATTTCGAACCCAATCCGGACCTCTAATACCCGCCACGGATCGCAATCTGCTCAACAAATCTTCAATCTCCATGATGCTGAGCAGCGGGAAAGACCTACAAACAAAAAGGAACCTAACTATTGCCTCCTATCTGGGTGAGTGTTCTCTGGCTAATGGCACTCAAAACTGCTGCTTGCCTATGCACTTCCTCTGTTCTAACCCGCCTACTTCCCTAACTAAGGAGCCTCACTCCTCCCCTGGGTCAATGGTCCCCTACAACTAGGTGCCCTCCGTTTGCGGGGCTGAACATTATATGGTGTTATTTTGAGTGTAACTGTACTGTGTAATGTATATTTATTAGACAGTGTTATTATGTGTGTAACTGTACTGTGTATTGTATATTTATTAGATTGGTGTTATTATGTGTATAACTGTACTGTGTAATGTATATTTATTAGATGGTGTTATTATGTGTGTAACTGTACAGTGTAATGTATATTTATTAGACAGTGTTCTTATGTGTGTAACTAATCTGTGAATGTATTTTTATTAGATGGTGTTATTTTGAGTGTAACTGTACTGTTATTGTATATTTTTAGATAGTGTTATTATTGTGTAACTTTACTGTTTAATGTTATTTATTAGATAGTGTTATTATGTGTGTAACTGTAACTGTGTAATGCATATTTATTAGATAGTGTTATTATGTTGTAACTGTACTATGTAATGTATTTTTATTAGACAGTGTTAATATGAGTGTAACTGTACTGTGTAATGTAATTTATTAGACAGTGTTATTATGAGTGTAACTGTACTGTGTAATGTATATTTATTAGACAGTGTTATTATGTGTGTAACTGTACTGTGTAATGTATTTTTATTAGATAGGTGTTATTATGTGTGTAACTGTACTGTGGTAATGCATATTTATTAGATAGTGTTATTATGTGTGTAACTGTACTATTAATGTATATTTATTAGATAGTGTTATTATGTGTGTAACTGTACTGTGTAATGCATATTTATTAGATAGTGTTATTATGTGTGTAACTGTACTATGTAATGGTATATTATTAGATGGTGTTATTATGTGTGTAACTGTACCGTTGTAATGCATATTTATTAGATAGGTATTATTATGTGTGGTAACTGTACAATGTAATGTATATTTATTAGACAGTGTTATTATGTGTGTAACTGTACTGTGTAATGTATATTTATTAGATATTGTTATTATGTGTGTAACTGTACTGTGTAAGTGTATATTTATTAGACAGTGTTATTATGTGGTGTAACTGTACTGTGTAATGTATATTTATTAGACAGTGTTATTAGTGTGTAACTGTACTGTGTAATGTATATTTATTAATAGTATTATTATGTGTGTAACTGTACTGTGTATGTATATTTAGTAGATAGTGTTATTATGTGTGTAACTGTACTGGTGTAATGTATATTATTAGATAGTGTTTATTATGTGTGTAACTGTACTGTGGTAATGCATATTTTATTAGATAGGTATTATTATGTGTGTAACTGTACTGTGTAATGTATATTTATTAGATAATGTTATTATGTTGTAACTGTACTGTGTAAGTATATTTATTAGATAGTGTTATTATGTGTGTAACTGTACTGTGTATTGCATATTTATTAGATAGTGTTATTATGTTGTAACTGTACTGTGTAATGTATTTGTGAATGTGATGTGTTTTTCTGTTTTGTTTTGCAAAAGCAGTCAACCAAGCTCTGAAGTTGCGGTAATATTTCCTAGCATAAATCGTGATTGCGCTCAAGTGATCACATGTATTTTCAACTCGTAATACCATGATGAGCCCGACAAGCACAAACTTTTGAGATAAACCTTTTTTTATACTAATACAAAAGATTTGTCCTCCACCTCGTAATCTGGCCCTAAATGTTTTATATATGCACAGTATAATATCAGTAATTAAGTACAGCATTACATAAGGTCAGCAACACACAATAAATGTTTATATATGCACAGTATATATCACTAATTAAAGTGCCACATTACATAAGGTCTGCACACACAATAAATGTTTATATATGCACAGTAATATATCAGTAATTAAGTGCTGCATTACATAAGGTCTGCACACACAATAAATTTTATATATGCACAGTATATATCAGTAATTAAGTACAACATTACATAAGGTCTGCACACACAATAAATGTTTATATATGCACAGTATATATCAGTAATTAAGTGTCACATTACATAAGGTCTGCACACACAATAAATGTTTATATATGCACAGTATATATCAGTAATTAAGTGCTGCATTACATAAGGTCTGCACACACAATAAATGTTTATATATGCACAGTATATATCAGTAATTAAGTGTCACATTACATAAGGTCTGCACACACAATAAATGTTTATATATACACAGTATATATCAGTAATTAAGTGCCATATTACATAAGGTCTGCACACCACAATAAATGTTTATATATGCACAGTATATATCAGTAATTAAGTGCTGCATTACATAAGGTCTGCACACACAATAATGTTTATATATGCACAGTATATATCAGTAATTAAGTACAGCATTACATAAGGTCTGCACACACAATAATGTTTATATATGCACAGTATATATCAGTAATTAAGTACAGCATTACATAAGGTCTGCACACACAATAAATGTTTATATATGCTTAGTATATATCAGTAATTAATGCTACATTACATAAGGTCTGCACACACAATAAATGTTTATATATGCACAGTATATATCAGTAATTAAGTACAACATTACATAAGGTCTGCACACACAATAAATGTTTATATATGCACAGTATATATCAGTAATTAAGTGCTACATTACATAAGGTCTGCACACACAATACATGTTTATATATGCACAGTAAATATCAGTAATTAAGTGCTACATTACATAAGGTCTGCACACACAATACATGTTTATAGACGCACAGTATGATATCAGTAATTAAGTGCCACATTACATAAGGTCTGCACACACAATAAATGTTTATATATGCCACAGTATATATCAGTAATTAATGCCACATTACATAAGGTCTGCACACACAATAAATGTTTATATATGCACAGTATATATCAGTAATTAAGTACAGCATTACATAAGGTCTGCACACAATAAATGTTTATATATGCACAGTATATATCAGTAATTAAGTGCTACATTACATAAGGTCTGCACACACAATAAATGTTTATATATGCACAGTAAATATCAGTAATTAAGTGCCATATTACATAAGGTCTGCACACACAATAATGTTTATATATGCACAGTATCTATCAATAATTAAGTGCTAAATACATAAGGTCTGCACACACAACAAATGTTTATATATGCACAGTATATATCAGTAATTAAAGTGCAGCATTACATAAAAATCTGCACATACAATAAATATTTATATATGCACAGTATATATCAGTAATTAAGTGCCACATTATATAAGGTCTGTACACACAATAAAAGTTTATATATGCACAGTATATATCAGTAATTAATGCTGTATTACATAAGGTATGTGCACACAATAAATGTTTATATATGCACAGTATATATCAGTAATTAAGTTGTTGCTTGCATACGGTCTGCACACACAATAAATGTTTATATATGCACAGTATATATCAGTAATTCAGTGCTGCATTACAAAAAGGTCTGCCCACACAATAAGTGTTTTATATATGAACAGTATATATCAGTAATTAAGTGCCACATTACATAAGGTCTGCACATACAATAAATATTTATATATGCACAGTATATATCAGTAATTAAGTGCCACATTACATAAGGTCTGCGCACACAATACATGTTTATATATGCACAGTATATATCAGTAATTAAGTGCCACATTACATAAGGTCTGCGCACAACAATACATGTTATATATGCACAGTATATAATCAGTAATTAAATGCCGCATAACATAAGGTCTGCACATACAATAAATATTTATATATGCACAGTATATATCAGTAATTAAGTGCCACATTACATAAGGTCTGCGCACACAATAAATATTATATATGCACAGTATATATCAGTAATTAAGTGCCGCATACATAAGGTCTGCACATACAATAAATATTTATATATGCACAGTATATATTAGTAATTAAGTGCCACATTACATAAGGTCTGCGCACACAATAAATGTTTATATAGGCACAGTATAGATCAGTAATTAAGTGCTGCATTTTATAAGTGTCTGTGCACACAATAAATGTTTATATATGCACAGTATATCTCAGTAATTAAGTGCTGCATTACATAAGGTCTGCACACACAATAAATGTTATATATGCACAGTATATATCAGTAATTAAGTGCCACATTACATAAGGTCTGCACACACAATAAATGTTTATATATGCACAGTATAGATCAGTAATTAAGTGCTGCATTTTATAAGGTCTGCATACACAATAAATGTTTATATATGCACAGTATATCTCAGTAATTAAGTGCTGCATTACATAAGTCTGCACACACAATAAATTTTTATATAGGCATAGTATATATCAGTAATTAAGTGCCGCATTACTAAGGTCGTGCGCACACAATAAATATTTATATATGCACAGTATATATCAGTATTTAAGTGCTGCATTACATAAGGTCTGCACATACAATAAATGTTTATATATGCACAGTATATATCAGTAATTAAGTGCTACATTACATAAGGTCTGCACATACAATAAATGTTTATATATGCACAGTATATATCAGTAATTAAGTGCTGCAGTACATAAGGTCTGCACACACAATAAATGTTTATATATGCACAGTATAGATCAGTAATTAAGTGGCTGCATTACATAAGGTCTGTGCACACAATAAATATTTATATGCACAGTATATTTCAGTAATTAAGTGCTGCATTACATAAGGTCTGCGCACACAATAAATATTTATATGCACAGTATATTTCAGTAATTAAGTGCTGCATTACATAAGGTCTGCGCATACAATACATATTTATAAGCACAGTATATTTCAGTAATTAAGTGCTGCATTACATAAGGTCTGCGCACACAATACATATTTATATGCACAGTATATTTCAGTAATTAAGTGCTGCATTACATAAGGTCTGCGCACGACAATAAATATTTATATGCACAGTATATTTCAGTAATTAAGTGCTGCATTACATAAGGTCTGCGCACACAATACATATTTATATTGCACAGTATATATCAGTAATTAAATGACGCATTACATTATGGTATGTGCACACAATAAATGTTTATATATGCATAGTATATATCAGTAATTAGGTGCTGCATTACATAAGGCCTGCACACACAATAAATATTTATATGCACAGTATATTTCAATAATTAAGTGCTGCATTACATAAGGTCTGCGCACACAATAAATATTTATATGCACAGTATCTATCAGTAATTAAGTGCTGCATTACATAAGGTCTGCACACACAATAATATGTTTATATATGCACAGTATATATCAGTAATTAAGTGCTACATTACATAAGGTCTGCACACACAATAAATGTTTATATATGCACAGTATATTTCAGTAATTAAGTGCTGCATTACATAAGGTCTGCGCACTACAATACATATTTATATATGCACAGTATATATCAGTAATTAAAGGGATACTGAACCCACATATTTTTCTTTCATGATTCAATTTAATTAAAATTAATTTACTCCTATTATCAATTTTTCTTAGTTCTCTTGCTATCTTTATTTGAAAAAGAAGGGATTCTAAGCTAAGTAGAGAGACAATTTTTGATTCAGAACCCTGGAAAGCACGTGTGTATTGGTGCTGTCCAATCAGCAAGGACAACCAAGGTTGTTCACCCAAAAATGGGCCGGCATCTAAATTTACATTCTTGCTTTTCGAATAAAGATACCAAAAGAATGAAGAAAATTTGATAGTAGGAGTAAACTAGAAAGTTTACTTAAAATTTGCATGCTTTATCTGAATGACAAAAGAAAAAATGTGGGTTCAATGTCCCTTTAAGTGCTGCATTACATAAGTTCTGCACACACAATAAATATTTATATATGCACAGTATAGATCAGTAATTAAGTGCTGCATTACATAAGATCTAATGACATAAAAAACGACAAGTGGCAACTCACAAAGTATAAAACATAAAATGGCATATAGTGTATCAATAACACTTAGCAACTTATCCCCTCTTCGAGTGTGTCCAGAAAGGAGTTCCAGGAAAAGACAGACAGACGTGTATCCTCATTCGCTCCAAGGAGGAAGCAAGCAGGCAACCGCATATGCTCCCAAAAGAATGCCAGGAACCAGGCTGGCAACAGGTGCAAAGATTGTTTCAATAGTAACAATGGTAGCGATATAGTACCTTGTCTGGCAAATATATAAGATCCTAGGCTCCCAAATCCAAAAGTTCTGTGCTGCAGATTAAGAACTAAGGACGGCCTCACTCGATCAAACAACTGACGTATAGGGGGCCCCGCCTACAATATATATCAGTAATTAAGTGATGCATTACAATAGATCTGCACACAATAAATATTTATATATACACAGTATATATCAGTAATTAAATGATGCATTACAAAAGGTCTGCACACACAATAAATATTTATATATACACAGTATATATCAGTAATTAAATGATGCATTACAAAAGGTCTGCACACACAATAAATGTTTATATATACACAGTATATATCAGTAATTAAATGATGCATTACAAAAGGTCCTGCACACACAATACATATTTATATGTGCACAGTATATATCAGTAATTAAGTGCTACAATACATAAGGTCTGCACACAATAAATATTTATATATACACAGTATATATCAGTAATTAAATGATGCATTACAAAAGGTCTGCACACACAATAAATATTTATATATACACAGTATATATCAGTAATTAAATGATGCATTACAAAAGGTCTGCACACACAATAAATGTTTATAAATACACAGTATATATCAGTAATTAAATGATGCATTACAAAAGGTC